>NW_009927914.1:0-22017 GCF_000696875.1 Nestor notabilis | reverse complement strand
TGGAATTAGAGGAGGTCTAGGTCCCTCCAACCCAAACTATTCAATGTTTCTGTGATTTGAAAGAAGCAGCACTGTTCCACTGCAAAAGGACAATACTTTTATTTGTATTTGTAACAATGCTCTGAATTAGTCTGCTTTAAAATGCCTTTACATAGCATTTGCAGGTCAGAGTTATTTATTAAGGGCAGTAGTCTCACTGCGCTCCACATCAAGGGCCCATGTAAACAAACTCCTGATTGTAAGCCAGCTTTGCTTTAGGGGAGAGACATTTAAAAATATACACATACCAATGAAGAAACTAACCAAAACCCAAAGTACACTATTTAAAAAATAGTAGTCAGACACTTTTTTTTTCTACAGGAATTCAGGATAATGTAGACTTGACTGTTTAAACAACATCACAGGAAAGAAGGTCTGAAGCAGCTGGTATAGAGTCTTTTTTGTGCTCTTACAAACCACCATAGGGACAGGGCAAAATGTAATTAAAACAAAAAGAGCATAAATCGTTTATGTGTATTTAAAGAGGTTCCCACAACATCAAGAGGGATAGGCGATGACAGGTGTCAGGAAAGAGCATTGGAAATACACCCATGTGCTCGAGCAGCCATCACATGCCTCTCGTCATAGGGGAGATGCAATCAGACTGGAATTGCCACTTGCAGAGTCATCTTGTTTTGGATCAGATTTACAGCACTTGCCAGCAAAAGGAAAACAAGACCTCAGTATCATCAAAAGGAAATGCCTCCTACTAACAGGAGCAGAAGTATTAAAAGACAGACCATGCTAAAGGTGAATCTGATGATACTAGTCCCATTATTACGTAATAAAGCCAGACTCTGAAGATTTTTGAGTACTTTTTTCCTGGAATCTGCTTTCATATAATGCTAAAGTAAAATACAATTAAGTGGTGGAGGAGCAGAAAAATGGCCTCTCAGTTATTGCATTATTTTGTGATTTAAAAGGATAAAAAACCCCACAAACCCACCAAAAAACCCCACAACCCCCTCCCCCCCCCAAAAAAACCCAATAAACCTGCATTTAGAAGTGGAGGAGATAATTACTATTTTGCACTTGATACCTTGTGGGTTGAAGCTACCATATTTCTTTTCTTGAGACAACACTGGTTCTCAGACACTTTGATACACTTAAGGGAAATCAATCACAGAATCATAGAATAGTTTGGGTTGGAAGGGATCTTTACGGGTCATGTAGTCAAATACCCCTGCAATGAGCAGAGACACCTTCAACTAGGTCAGGTTGCTCAGAGCTCAGTATAGCCTGACCTCGAATGTTTCCAGGGAAGGGGCAGACACCTCCTCTCTGGACAACATCTTCAGGTGTTGCACCACCTTCACTGTAAAAAATTTCCTCTTGTATCCAGCCTGAATCTCTCTTCTTTCAGTTTAAAACCATTACCTGTCACAACAGGCCCTGCCAAGAAGTTTGTCCCTATCTTTCTTATAAGACTCCTTTAGATATTGGAAGGGTGCTCTAGGATGTCCCTGGAGCTTTCTCTTCTCCAGGCTGAACAACCCCAGCTCTCAGCCTGTCTCCATAGGAAAGGTGCTCCAGCCCTCTGAGCATCTTCATGGCCCTCCTCTTAACTCGCTCCAACAGCTGTTGTCTATGTCCTTCTTATGTTGAGGACACCAGAAGTGTGCACAATACTCCAAGTGAAGTCTCACGAGAGCAGAGTAGAGGGGCAGGATCACCTCCTTTGACCTGCTGGTCATGCTTCTTTTGATGCAGCTCAGGATACGGTTGGTTTCTGGGCTGCAAGTGCACACTGAAGCTGGCTCATGTCAAGCTTCTCATCCACAAGTACTCCCAAGTCCTTCTCCGCAGGGCTGCTCTGAATCACTTCACCCCCCAGCCTTTATTGATACTGGGGGTTGCCCCAGTGCAGACGCAGGACCTTGGACTTGGCCTTGTTGAACCACATGAAGTTCATATGGGCCCACTTTTCAAGCTTGTCCAGATCCCTCATATTTTTAAAATTCTAGTTAAAAACAAAGTTCTGTTTAGAAACAAAATTCTTAAACTTTTGATACAAGATGTATTTTTATTTCTTTTATAGGGAAACATAAAAGAAAATAGAAAAGGACCATAGTGTAACCAAGGCCTATTATGCTTATGATATTATAGGCATAATTGAGTATTAATAGATTTAGTCCTACAGTTAAAACACACGCATGCATGCCTGACGATCAGAAACTAAAGGCCCTTTTCCTTTGTGTCCACCCTGTTACTACTACTCATGTCTGTAACAAAGCCAATAGCTGCTGTAGAACAACAAAAAACTCTAGAACAAATAATGCCATCGATAAAGCTGGTCACATGAAGTAAACCCGCCTGTTCATAGGTACAGACAGAAGATGTTTGAAACATGTACACCAAAATCATTCCCATTTTAAATTCTGCAGCCACTGTAGGGTCCTGACAGTAGGTGCTGTGGGCTCTGCCCCTGCTGAGGCTGCAGCCTGACTGTCCCAGTGGTGGTGAGCAGGGCCAACCACTCATTACTGCTCCCTCATGTGCACATTCATCTGAGAGCATACTCTGCACCTTAAAGATTTTATTCACAGGGCTGTATTCATGAAGATATCTTTACGTCACTTGTTAGCAAACAGCGCAAACAACATCCCAATAACAAACAAAGGTCAATTTTGTGTGTGTATGAGAAAGTTCTGTATCAGCAAAGCTCTCATATAATAGAGCTTGTCAATAATGCTTTTTACCGTCTATAGTTGGCAAGGAGATTTTGTTCCATCCTGGCAAGTGATGACATGGCCTCAGTAAAACATGACTTTGTCACCTCCTGGCTGAATTACAGCAGTACAAAATAGGGGGATATGAAGTCATTTGCCTTTATGCCTCTGTTAATACCAGAATGTAGCAAGCCAGCTCCCAAGCAATCCAAGAAATTCTCAAAGTGCTCTTGTTTCTTTCCTTATCTTCCAGGCACTCAGTGCACTAGGCCATTACACCCTGAAAATTCCCTAAGGACTGTAATTCAACATACTTGCTCCTTAACCATAGCCTGTTACCAGGTAACTTTTCTTTCTGTCAGAAAAAAGAGCTGTTCTTTTTTTGTTTAAAAAGTTGCACTTCTTGGCTTTAGTAACAAATGTACATAACACAGCAGACTGAAAGGAACACACTTTAAATAAACAATAAACAGCACAAATTTTCTTTTGGTTTGGAAAGGAAAAATGACTTATAAACAACAAATGGCAGCTGAGTATCTCCCTGAAAAGTGCCACAATAAGAGAGTTAAGAGGAAGATACAAAAGGCCCTCAATAGAACAGAATGAAACGGATCCGGCAGTGGATCCCCAGGAATTTCGTCACTAATGTTAAAGGATCAACACTGATTCTAATTAACAGAGCTCTTCTCAATAATGTATTTGTTTTTATATTGAAAGCTGTGTGAAATCAGTTGTTAATTTAGCTCTCATATTTTTAAGACATGTATTGCAAGTTCTGCAGCTCCAGGCTGCTTGAGCTTTGAGTGCAATCTACATTTAAGAATTTGCTGCAATTATTAAATCATAGGATTCAAGAAGCAGCTGAATTTACAGTGTCTCTGGAAAACCCAGTGAAAACACATACAGACTTCAGACTTATTTGGATAATTTTTGGTTACTTTTATTTAGCCTTATTTGTTCTCTGCCTGCGTGGATCACCTCTAATATCATGCTTCTTTGTGAAGTAGCAATATAGATATGCTAAACATCATACAAAAATTAATTGTCTCTGCTTAAAAAGTGAAGAGATCTTTTTCACATGTGGACAAACTGGGGAAAAAAAAAATGAAAAAGAAAAAGACAAACTTAACAACACATAAGAACCGCACTTCTCAAAGCCTTCCTTTTTATTCTTGTTTCTGGACTCTGATACTCCCTGTACTCCCATAATCAAGACCCTCCTGCTGGCGTCTATGCTGTGTAGGTCCAAATTGACTTTTTAGAGCCTTTTGAGCCAAAGTACACAATCTTATCCAGTCAAACCTTTTAAGCCTGCGCAGTTACACAGTCTGGGTAGGGACAATATAACCTATTGACAAATTGCAGCCTGGGGCAGTACTTTGCCTAGTGAAATTATGACCACACCTCTTTAAATAAGAGCAATGATTTACTCGAATGACCATCTCATATTTCGCACTTCACATCTGTAGACTATTCTGATATATAGTGTCAGACAATGCTACACGATATCTGTTTTCTATTAAACCTTTCAAGTAACAAGCATTGGATACAAAGAGAGAAAAATGGCTAAGGCAGTAATGAACTATCTTAAGTGAAAATAACCCAAGAAGGGAATACAATGATTCACGATTTTGTATATAGTTTCACTAACTGTTACATGTAGAGTTGCGGGCAGCATGTGTACCACCACCAGGTAGGCATAAAGCGAAACCAAACCCAGATGAGCTTTTTCACCAGTCCTGGAACAACAAAGCCCCATTTCCTAAAGAGTTGTGTCCTCGGCCCACTAAAAAGAGGCTCAGTTCAGTCTCCCTGCCTCCCAACACTTTCTGCTCCTTTCTGCCAGTATTCCCAATCTCCTCCTTGTGCCAAACTACTATCTGGGCAAGCAGGAGCGTATTTTGTGCCTGGCTTTCAGTAATACCTAACAACCTAGCAACTATGTGTGTGTTTAACCAGCAGCTAGCATCTTAGATGAGGTAATTCCTAAATAAAAGGTAAGGACTTCATCTCTGTCAATAGGAACAGAAATTCTGGATTTCACAAGGTTTACAAATATATTATCATCTTTTAATGTATAGATTTAACTGGATCTGTTGCAAAGCCAGCTGTCGGGTTCAATTGTTATTTGGAACGAAGGCAATGGAGGAATGCCTGCTCACAATGTATTACCATAGAAAACTACTTTAAAATGCTGAGGTATACCAAGGACTTGCTCTAAGACTTCTGACTGCTCTTGGTTTGAAACAGACAGAAGAAAGTTCAGGGACAGTTGTGAAAGTGGCATGATTACATGTGGTTGTTCAACCTGGAGAAGACTCCAGGCAGACCTTATTGCGGCATTTCACTTCTTAAAAGGGGCCTATAAGAAAGATGGGGAGAGACCTTTTAGTAGGGCCTGTTGCAATAGGATGAGGGGTAACGGTTTTAAACTAAAAGAGGGGAGATTCAGGCTGGACACGAGGAAGAAATTTTTTACAACTGATGTGTTAAAATACTGGCACAGGTTGCCCAGAGTAGTGCAGATGCACCATCCCTGGGGACATTCAAGGCCAGGCTGGATCAGGTGGCTCTGGGCAACCTGATCAAGTGGAAGAGGGGGTTGGACTAGATAACCTTTGAAGGTCCCTTCCAAACTAAACTATTCTATGATTCTACACATTACATCACAAATGTAGTCAATATTACAGTCACAAATGTTACCCTTGAAATATAATTTCTGTCAAAACCACTGTCCGTGACTCGTAACATTTCAGTTTGCCAAGACAAAACTTGGGTAAGCTGTGCATTACTGGAATGGCTTCAAAACCATCTGCAGGCAGAAATTATTTGTAACTGTCTGTTGTTCACAGCTAAAATAAAACTCTCCTGCTACACAGTGTTCTGACACTGCACAGAACTGGCATACAGCTCCCATCGACAGGACCACGACCTCCAAATCAACAGCACACAACTCTGTGCTTACTGTGAACCAGTAACCCAGTAGTGTTTGCTTTCCTAGGGTTTTACTGAAAGTTAAAAATAATACTTTTTGCCGAAGTACTTCCACTTTAACAGGCAGGACTACTTGTAAGCATCAATCCGAGCACATGAGCAGTGGTGGGAAGAAAGGCTGGTTATTAAACTGACTGGTTACGCAACTGAACACTGGAGGTCTGGCCTAATACTTAAATATTTGTTTTACATCAGTGGAATTACATTAAAACACACATTTTCACATGATAAATCACAGTAAATCACACCGCTGAAAGTTAGCACTTCACAGAATGGAAAAGATTTCTTCTTGGCTTTTTCCAGTAGAGTAAGCGCCTCTTCATAACATCAGGTTACACACCATTTTCACCATATACAGATGAAGGCCTGTTTTCTCTTTTATTTTCAGTCCTGGCTGGCTTTTAGCTCACCTCTAGCTACATTTTCTCATCCCACCCCCCTAACTCCTCTCTTTGACAGGTCATGTGGCTGGAGAGCCCTGTGACAGTGCCTCAGCCCTGAGAAGCACACCAGCCTCAGCTGTGTGACAGCCAGATAGGTGAAGGAACTGCCCTTAATTCCTCCAGCAGATACTCACCAGGTTTCTCTACTCAGCTGATGCATTTTAGCCTTGAACTGCAAAATGCCTGTTATGCGTTTGTAAAAGATACCTCCATTAATGCTAAGTATGCAGTTTTACTGTTTATATAAGAATGAAACTAAACACTTTGTGCCTAAAGTATGACTTTGGCAATTTACGACCCATTTCACCACCTTGTCCATGTTCCAACAAGGAAACTCATTATTCAGGTTATGTGTTCAGACAGTACCACTGATTTGCTGCAGGAGGCATGCCGGCAGGGCAGATAATTCTTCACTGCATTTCCTTAGGTCCGTGAGTTGACACACTGGTGTGCTCATAAAATTAGGACTAAATGCAAGACCCATTTCCTCTCATTTAAACATTTACAGTAAGTAAGAACCAGTGAAGAAGTCAAAATATGGACATACAGTATGAACACAGTCTTCTACAGACCAACAGACAGCTGTGAAAGATACCCAGACTCAGGTGGTTCTCCCAGTTCAGAAAAGAAACATCTCCTTAACTGCTTATATGTACTCCATTCTAAGTAGTCAGCTGAATTTGAAGTAATTTTATATTTTCCAGAATAAAGAATGCTGAGGTGCGCTTTTTTTTGATAAATAAATGCTCCTAGTATACAGCCAGTGGTGGGAATCCTGTTGCCTCTGGAACAAAAACACATACAAACACTTCAGCTGCTAGATTTCCTCATATCCATTTTTCTGGGTAATCTGCACTATATAAAAACATGAATTTGTTCAGTGCAGGACAGATGTCCCAGTTCAAGAGAGAATATCCATTCAGAAAGTGATTAGTTTCATGCTTTTTTAAAATAAAGATAAATTTAATAACTTTTTTTTTAATAAATCATTGTCTGATCCTGCATTAATTTCTTGACAGTAACAGGATACATCACCTTACACTGCAAACCTGAACTGCAAACTGGCAAGATTGTCACAAGTCCTATTTTCCTCCCACCAGCTATAGAAAGCTAAAGAAGAAATTCATTTCTCCATTCATTAGCTAGTTCCCTTCTCCCTCTTTTACACTGTTATTCATTCTTTTTTTTCTCCTCTTAGATATTACCTCTCGAACTTAATAATCTAACACTTACTTGCAAAAGTCATTTAATTAAGGAGTGAATCTATGCTGAACAACCTGCAATGCACCCAAGTATATGAACTGCAGTTTTGGGAACAGTTTGTTGACTGTAAATGAAACTTACATTCTGTGAAAGAACTCCTGCTGATAATGAAAATCACAGGTACTCAGCATCTATGGGAAAAAAACTGCAGCATCTGGAATATTTTTAATGGATTTACCAGTGAATATTCCATTCTCAGATACACTGTTACTATTTTTTCCCTTTATTTCTTTACATATTGACATTACTTAAAACCACATATATTTATTCAAGTTATCTTAAAAAAAAACTCAGTAATTTTTAAAAACTGTTTTTTTCAATTTTTACTGGCAGTAACTAAATAGTATCAACACAGAAATACTACATTACACAGTTTCAACTGAGATAATGTCTCACATCTTTTTCTAAACTGCTTATTAAAGAGGGATGGCATTACAAACAAATCCATCTGCTGTGATACCACTGTTCTCCACATTCATTACAAATAACGTAAGTCAACATTTGTTCATCTGGATTTGTGTTTCTCACCCAACCTGGAAGAAAGAGAGTTCCTCTGGTGATCATAGTGACAGTGCAATCAAATTTTTCACAATGCCTACACTTTATTTTGTTTGTCTGTGTGCCATTAATAACTTGTGGAAGCTGATGTTCCCGAACAGATGATTCAGTGTACAGAGCCCTCAGCTGTTTCAGTTCATCGCTGGCCATTTCCATCACTGTCATCTCAGCAAAAGCCTTTGGACTCAAAGTCCCTGAAAAAAGGTTATGTTTTAAGTGGCAACTTTTAGGGTTCTTCAGGTTAGCGATTTTGCTTCTGATGCAATTTTTATACTTCTTGTCATTTTTAGCATGAACATCAAAAATACGTTCTTCGATTTCTTTAGCTAGCTCTAGCCATTTATCAGTTTCTTCTTTGTCTTTGGCAGAACCAGTCAAAGATTTATAAAGAAGATCCGTACATTTACACCTCAGAGCTCTCACTGGATCCTGCTGCGGACTTGCTTGGTTAAGAAGAAGTTTAGAATCTTCATTGTCAGTGTGATATTCCTCAAAAGAAGAAAGCTGATTCATGCTGCCTTCTGCCTCGTTATGTACTTCATTTTTAACAGTTTGTGACAGGACCAACATTTTAGAACTAGAAGCATCTAATGCCTCCTGCTGACATGGTCCTTCAGACAGTGATTGTTCTCTAGGAACCACGCTAAGATGTTCAATTTCCTTTTTCACATACACAAAATCTGACTTTTTAACTTGGATTGATCGAACACAGTTATTCTTGTAAAGTGCTTTCCACCTTGACAGTAACAGCTTTGCTTTCTTTTTTAACTTTGCTGAAGGGCAGCTCTTGAGTACTCTGTATACAGCCTTGGCAACTCCCGTCCTCTGAAGATACTCTGTAGTCATATCAACATCTTCAAGTTCTTTAAGATGATCCTCAATATCCTGGAAAGTGTTCTCAGACAGGAGTTTTTCAATACAATGGGCTCTGTGTACAATATTTTTCTGGTCAGACATTTTGAAACCTGAAAGCAAAAAAATGTTTATTGTATTTATTGCAGTTACGACATTAATTCATTTTCTGTACATTCTCACAAAGTTTTCTTTTTATTTTATGATATTTTACACTATTTTACTGTTTTTTCCAGCTTTTTCTTGAAATGGTGTACAGTAGAGTTAGTGTAGGAAATGCAAAATGCAGAGGAGCTTAGCTCCTGGAAAAATGCAAGTGGGCATGGGCAGTCTAACTCATGCAAGAAGAATACTGGCAAAAAAGAAAGCTTACAGGGACTTCTGCTATAGTAGGGTTAACAACTTAAAAGTAGGGTATGACCCTAATATTCAAGGAAAATAACATGGTCTTGCCAAAACACTGTCTTGCATGCACACCACAACAGAAGTTCTCAGGGAGATTCTCAACTACTGCAAAGTAGATTAATACACAACCACCCTGCTGTATGAGATTACAGGTAGACTTTGCAGTGTTTATGCATTAGTATTATGCATTAGTAGACTCTAGTACCACTGGACTAGCCAGCAGTAGCTAGTTCTGAAATTCGTCATTTTTCACCAAAAGCACCAGATGATCACCTGATGCTGTTCAAAATTAGGCACTGCTATCAAATTCAAGACCCACCTGGACACATTTCTATGTAACCTGTTTTAGGTGGCCCTGCCTTGGCAGCGTGGTTGGACCAGATGATCTCCAAAGGTCCCTTCCAATCCAAACCATTCTATGATTCTCTCATACACTTTCCAAAAAATAAAAAGGAGGCTTTATAGGCAATGTATCTCCCCTTCCACACACATTAGTAGGGTTTTTACAGTTATTGGTGCCAACGAATTATATTTAATAAGAATGTTGGTTTTGGAAGTTTTGTTTTTCTATCACAGAAAT
Source organism: Nestor notabilis (assembly GCF_000696875.1). Lineage (NCBI taxonomy): Eukaryota > Metazoa > Chordata > Aves > Psittaciformes > Psittacidae > Nestor > Nestor notabilis. The sequence goes on along the minus strand of NW_009927914.1, from coordinate 12,214 downwards.
TTAAAGTCTATTAAAAGCCATGTCTGGGACCCTCTGCTGTAACAGGTGTGTGAAAAACATAATGACCTCACACTGTTGTATACATTCTGTAATAGCTTCCTGGTAATCTCCAAAGGCAGATTTGTAGGTAAAGACTGCAGTAATTTAATCCTAAAGTTGCGATAATACAGAAGTTTGCTACAAGACTCCAAACCCAGGGAGATCACTGCTGCCATCTTTCCCAAATGCATATGCAAAATCACCCTCATCAGACAAACTGACTTATGTCTCAACTCATTTTTCATAGCTTTAAAGCATCTGACTACAAATGAACTCAGTACAAGTTGCAATGATACAGAATAATAAAAAAATCAAAGTATATCCAAAGCCTCCACACTGTTAGGTGCTTTTCTGGTTGCTGGTTTTTGCGGGTTGTGTGTTTGGCTGGTTTTTGTTTTTTAAATCAGTCATTCCTGTAACTATACCCTAACTCACCAAGATTTTTTCAGATCTTTGCAATAAATGCTGAGATGTTTGGCTATTTGTGGTTTTGTTTTGAATAAAATCTGCAAGTTTCCACTTAGTTTCTTGTAACCCTTCAGTTCAAATCAAATATACAGGTTTTGTCATTAGAAGTCTAATTTGGATTAGAGAACCATGTGTAGCACAGCTATGTTTTTCACGAATCTGTTTGGTTTTGCCACAGTATGTTGTAGCCCGTATAACAGACAATCATTGATATCTGAAGAAATTAGATATATGCATTAATAATGACTCATAAAACATACAAAGTTAGAAAGTTTAAGAAACCTTGCACACTCACATTGTTTTAGTTAGTATTAACTTCTACAGCAGACAGATGAGATACTGGGAATTAGGGGGTTTTGTTTTGTGGGGTTTTTTTGCTTGGGTTTTGTTTGGTTGGTTGGGTTATTTTCATTTCAGACTTTTTCCTCAAGCCTTTGTTGCTTCAAAAGAATAAAATTAAACAGCTAATGGTATCTGACTAAAAAACACTGACATAAATGACTTTTTCAAGCACCTAGTGGAGATGCCAGAGTTTTCAGGCCTTTTGACAAACTTTTATACATCACCATAACTTGATATCAGGCATTTCTTCAATTACTACGCAGTAAGTAGCTGAACACAGTCTATCGGGAACTGTAAAGTGAAGATTTGGGGCTACTCTGCAGCAAGTTGAAGTGACTCTGATATAATACTATGGATCTTAAGCCCAAAATGCCACTCTAGTTCCTACATGACCCTCACTTTTCACTTGCTATGCAAGTGTCGTGGTTTAAGCCCAGCCGGCAACTTGGAACCACGCAGCCGCTCGCTCACTCCCCCCCTTTTCCTTCCTCCCCCCGCTCCCGGAGGGATGGGGAGGAGAATCGAAGGAATGTAACTCCCACGGGTTGAGATAACAGCTCTCCAGTAACTAAGGTATAATACAAACCACTACTGCTACCAATAATAATGATAAGAGGAATAACAAGGGAAAAGGACACAACTGCTCACCACCCGCCGACCGATACCCAGCCCGACCCGAGCAGCGATCTGGGCCTTCCGGGTAACTCCCCCCAGTTTATATACTGGGCATGACGTGCTGTGGTATGGAATACCCCTTTGGCCAGTTTGGGTCAGGTGTCCTGCCTCTGCTTCCTCCTGGCTTCCCCTCCTCTCTGGCAAAGCATGAGACTGAGAAAGTCCTGGGTCAGAGTAAACATTACTGAGCAACAACTAAAAACATCGGTGTTATCAGCATTGTTCCCAGACTGAAAGTCAAAACCACAGCACTGCCCCAGCTACTAAGAAGGAGAAAAAATGACTGATGTAGCTGAACCCAGGACAGCAAGAAATCACTTATTATATCTCTTCCAAAAGTTTCTTTTTACAGCTGCTAACGAAGAGGCAAGTCAGACTAGTAAATTTTTAACTGATGTTCCCACTGTTGCCCTTCCAGCTCAGCATAGTATTTCAGTTTGATTATCAAGGAAAGGCAGCTCAAAACCAGTGATATCTACAAAACAGTTTCAAAATGGTGAAATCTACAAATTCCTAATTGTTATTTTTGAAAATTCTTAAAAAGTTAAAAGACATATCCCTCTATCTCCTAAAGAGATTACAGCCACAGAATTTTTCTTACAGCCACAGAATTACTAATGCATGCTTCCATATATTCTGACATGTTAAAGAAAAACAAAAAGAAGACTTCAGAATGCAGTCTCATGGCTTGAATATTTCCTTTTGATTCCTTTTTATCAAGCCCTTTCACCAAAAAAATGCTCAATGCATTGCTATTGTGAAATGTACACATAAAAAGTGTTAATACTACTAACATTATTCTCCTGTTTGCTGAAAAAGAGAATTAAATGTAGAATGCAGAAGTGAATGCTGTTAATTTAGGAGTTTGTCTTCTAAACTTGTGCGCAAAACCAGTTTTTTGTCTGAAGTTACATACATCCTGATTCTACTCTAGAAAAAGTCATCTGCCTGATAGACTGATACAAGACTAGCTACCGTTGTCCGTATTTAAAAGAACTCAAGCAGATTTCTCGCACCATCATTGTTTCCATGATGAAATCTCCCAGAGAATGGGGGGAGAGAAGGGACAACTGATACAGCTGGGTGATTTGCATGCTCTGTTGCTTTCTGTAACCACCAGCCCAGCTAACCTGTTTCATGCATGACAGAAATAAGTTCAAACCTTAGGTAGGGCCTCAGAGCTCCACAAAAGAAAAGGACAGAGACAGAGAGCATGAACCTTCATTTGTTTCTACAATCCTTAACCACAGACCAATCTGACCTCCAAAGTAAATGCTCTCTGCATTCACTTAATGTGTATTTAAACAGCTCCTTCTTGTCTCGACATTCTGAAGTCCTGCAAAACCTCAGTAATGGCTATTACAGGAACTGATTTACTAGTCAAGACATTTCAGAACTAGAGAAACAGGATGCATTTTTAAAATACTGAAGTTGAACTCCATGCTTCGTTATACTGAAAAGCACATATAATTGTATCTAATCATCTGTTCTGCTGTAGGACCACACAGAAGCTGTAAGAGTAGAAAGAGATGTCTTCTTACGCAGGGCAGTCATCACTACAGCAGGACAGTTCCCTGTCTCCAGAACACCAAGTAGCTGACATCAGAAAATGATGATCTGCTGATCTACTGCTTTTCATGCAGCCAGGGCAGAGCTGATGACACAGTTACATGCTCAACCAGTATGATTGCCCTATGCCTTGGAAATGATGCATAAACTCCATGGAGATCATCTGCTTCGTGGTAGTGGTCCTTGCTCATGGTTATCCACCTGATCCTAGGCAGCCCACCAGGGTGGCAAGGTGAAAACATGCCCATTTCTGTGGCTAATCTCACACAAGAAAACTATATGGCTGAGAAAGACTCCTTTGGCTCCACAGCTACGAGTAGGCATTGACAGCTGGGGTGACTAACACAAAACCTTTGAGAGGACCTGGAGCCCACACACTGGCATCTGCTGATAACACCGATGTTTTTAGCTGTTGCCCAGTAATGTTTACTCTGACCAAGGACTTTCTCAGTCTCATGCTCTGCCAGGGAGGAGGGGAAGCCGGGAGGAAGCAGAGGCAGGACACCTGACCCAAACTGGCCAAAGGGGTATTCCATACCACAGCACGTCATGCCCAGTATATAAACTGGGGGGAGTCACCCGGAAGGCCCAGATCGCTGCTTGGGTCGGGCTGGGTGGGTGGTGAGCAATTGTATCCTCTCCCCTTGTTATTTCTATTATCATTATTATTTGTAGCAGTAGTGGTTTTGTACTATACCTTAGTTACTGGAGTGCTGTTATCTCACCCTGTGGGAGTTACATTCCTCTGATTCTCCTCCCCATCCCTCCAGGAGCCGGGGGAGAAAGAAGGGTGGAGAATGAGCGAGCAGCTGCGTGGTTCCGAGTTACCGGCTGGGCTTAAACCACAACACTTACACTTACTGGACACCTACAGCTACTCAGAAGGAGCTGATGTATGCTAATTCACCACCCCACACTAAGATGCTTTTTCGCTAACAAGCAGATCTAAGACAAACTAGTTTAGTCTTTTATTTTTTAACCCTCTACCAGATATATAAAAGGCTGGTTTAGAGTGGGTTAAATGCAGTATATATGTTCTACCTTAGGACTTTTTCCAAATGTACACTAAAGCAATACATTCTTACAAATTTTAAGATCTTCTTAGTCATGCATTAACCTTTTCAAGTTTATGCAACATTAAATTAAGTACATAAATGTTATGCCAACAGTTACACAAACAAACTGAAAACAGAATATGGACATCAGAATATAAACAATTTAAAAATAATTTTGGAAATTCAACCACCTAACAGACAAATTAAGTCAAAACAATCACTTCTAAGGGAATGCTTTCCTCAACATGTACAACATGTAGCAAAGAGGTAGGACCAAGTGACTCCTTTCAAACTTATCAAGCAAACCAAGGTGAAAATAATAGAAAAAAATAAGTTATCAAAAGACATGACAAAACCAGAACCAAATCCATAATTAATTATTTCAATGGAGCATGATATTCACTGGTAACTGGCAGAAGCAGAAGAAACAGCCAGCAGAGAAACCGCTAAATAAAGGTAATAAACACATCTTTATCAGTGACAATAGAAAGGTTTATATGGGGAAAGCATTCTTGGAATGGTACTGGCTTTGCTGTGTGTACCTAGTTTGCAAAGGATCTTAAGATCCTTCAGTATGAAAAGTAATACATAGATCTGAAATACCAGGTTAACCACTCAATCATAAACTTAATCTCACCTTCCAAATTAAAAGGCAGTGTGGTAGAAAAACAAAACAAAACTGTGCATTTGTTGCCCTATAAATCAAGCAAGGATTGGATTTATCACCAAGGTTGACAGAGACCATTATTTTACAGGATGAGAAATTAAACAGAGATTCCTCAATTTCTAAATAACATATGCATTTATGAAATGGCTCACTTTATTACTGCTGGCTTCCTTCAAAAGATGAGGCAGGGCTCTTTAATACTGGAAACCCTGCACAGCATTTCATATTAAGTCTGGATGTCAAGCAGAGACTTCTCCAATCACACAACATGATTTCTTCAGGCAACTGTAGAAAACACGTTTTTCATGTTCTTATAAGGAGAAAAAAGAAATTACTGATGTAGCAGTAATACGGGAGTGTACTTTCTAGCCAAAGTTCACTGGCAACTTAGGTATAATAAGCCTGAGTTTTTTCCTGCTCAGACTCCTGTTCCTTGAACTCCAATGTTCCTGCTGTAAAACAGGGTTTTGGTGTTTGTGGTAGGATGGCAAAGCCTCCAAGTATGCGTATGCTTTATTTTGTTGCTTTGTACAAAGAACAGTGGAAGTTTGCAATACCCAAGACAGTTGCCAAATCTCTGAGTGCCCACTGACAAGACATTTTTGAGCTTTGTGCTGTGTCAGATAAGCAGAATCACTGACTGAAATATAAGTTACTTTTAAAAAGAATTGAGAGGTAGGCATTAAAAATACTCCAGGTCATCTACAAATATTTATTATTCTCTCCAGTTCTCAGATGACAGAAGTAAAGCTTACAGGGTGAAATGACCTTCCTAAACTGGTTCAATAGGTCAGCTGCAGAACAAAGATAATGTTTTAACCCACAGCTCTACTTCTCTGACAACCCCACAATCCTAAGTAGCTGTTCATAAGGTTCAAAATTTGAGTGAAGGGAAAAATAAAAAAGAAAAAATAAGTTAAAAAAAAAAAAAAAAAAAATAAAAAAAAAAAAAAAAAGAATAAAAGATAGACCAAAGAGGAAGTTGGGAGAAGCCCCCAAAACTTTCTGAGGACAAAGCGAGCGCTTCACAGAAACCAAGCTGCAATTTCCAAAAATGGAAAATTATTTTACCACTTGAGGGAGCTGGAGCATTGCAAACGCATGAGCCTTGGGAAATGCGCATAATGAGAAAACCCAGCCTGTCAAGAAAAAAGATAAAACAATTTCCCTATGACCTTTAGGAGACTTCACATTTTTAGGTACCTATATGCTTTGGGAAAACAAAACAAAAAAACCATAAACCTGTAAGTCCAAAGGTGCTGGGACACAGACAGAAGGGAAAGTGTGCACACTTATCTGGTCATTGTCCTGTACACTGCTCTTTCTTTTGACATCTTTTGAATTTGGAATTTGACCACTTTTATACCTTATTTGATAATATTTGGCAAATGCTGCTGAACAAATATTTGCTAAATTAACTGAATCATACTCAGCACTGTTTTGCTGTGTTCCCAGTTCCAAGAGGTAAAGAATCCAAGAAAGGAGGATTTGTTCATTCAAATAAATTATGAAGTTTATTGTAGAGATGCAAGAATGAAAGTACAAATAGTAGTATCACAATTTTGTGCAGTACAAAATGAACATTCTCATTTCCTCTACAACTAAACAAGGCATTTCCACCCTGCTTAACTTTAGCAGTGCATGAGAACATCTGTTTGAATTCAAAGTGTCTATTGAAGGTTACAAGATAGAAACTGCCTTGTTTTTACAATGAGACCCTGTAATGCTGTGCTGATGAAGCACTTTCTTGCCAAATCATTAGGTCTCTCACACTGACCGCATCACATAACGAGTCATCTGTGTATACAAGAATAAATGATGGTGATCAATAAAAATCTTACAAGTCAGTTTGCTCCTAAGGAAAAAAAAAACCATCAGGCTATCTCAGGTTTAAAATACGGTCATCCTGTAATAATACCAAGTTGAATTAGAACTTTTTTAAACAGTAAAATGACTAAGCAGGAGAAAACAAACCAACCAACCAACCAACCAACCCAGCCTGAGACGCTTGCTGCTAACTTCAAAGCCAGTCCTTGAGAAATACACTGTCCTCTCCAAAACCATTTGGGGTAAATGACTTTTTTCTGCTATATACCTTATCTGGTTCAAAGTCATAACCTATTTTTCCTTGGCACAGGTAACACCCACTAATAAATCAAGACAAACTCAGAATGCATTCAAGTAAGTATGGATGAATGTCTTGGAAGGGCAGAGAAGGCTGAACACCTCTCTTTCCTCATCCCAGTCTCAAAAGTATATGATTTTTTCTCTAAGGAATTCTATGTAATCAGTAGAAAATCAAGACCACAGCCAACATAAAGATCAGAAGAAGCCAAGTATTCTTCATGGTGTAATAAAATTTCTGCCAAAAATGTGCATAGCACAGTCTTGGAAATACCAGATTTCTTGCTTTGGGCAACCTAAATTCCATATAAACAATGAAAATGATCAAATGGTATTTTAAATTCAGAGCTTAAGTAGAAATCAGAGAATTCTCACAGCCAGCCTCTAGACTCAAAAACATTCCTTCACCCTATCTACCGTGAAAGAGACATCAAAGATGTCACCAAGAAATCATTTTCCAGGGCTTTTATTTCATCTTGGCAAAAAAAAAGAGCTCTTCCTGCCTCTCAGCCGGAACCCCTCCCACCCTTAAAAATTTCTGAACTATAGAGAAATTAATCTCTGAAGAATAACCACATGAATAAAGCTAATTTAATACAAGAATAACTGAGATGATACAACAGTACTATTATCAGATGTCCATGACCACCGACATGTCACTGACCAAGACAAGTCACCTCTTGGCCAAAGATCGAGAAGCAGCAGATTAAGTGAGCTCAGGATTACGGCAAAATCATTCACCAAAAATATTTACTTCACTTGCAGAACTCTATCACTGTAATACCAGAGGCAAAGTGCACCTTTTATTCTTTTTAAAACAATAAAAGAGAGCCACAGTGATCAAGAAAAAGAATATTAAGCAAGAATACTTTGGAAAACACTGTTTCAAGAAATCCTCAAGGGCAACATCTGGTGAAAAAGTTTGTGCATGATGGAAAGCAGTCTGATCAAGAAATAGTGTTGTTCTGCATCTTTTACATCGGTGACTGCTTGAACTACAGCACTCAACTAATCTGGAGCTACACTGCACCTACCCTGTATTTCTCTCACTGGGACCGTTCTCCCACAGCTTTTTTCCCAAGAGAGGGAGTTTGCATGGGAGAGAGGGCAGGGTACATCACATTCATGTGAAGATGTACACAATAGCCTCTTTTACAAAGAAGAATTTTTAAGCCTGATTTGGAGTCTACCCAAAAGTAGAGTTGTCAGCACATTTTTCTAGAAAGACCAAACACCCATGGATTTAATGAGATTGGAAAAGCTGTTGCCTTTACTGGACTGCTTAGCTACTGGCTTTGTTTGACCTTAGTATATAAGCTGCGGCTCAGGAGAAGTCTCCAAATACTATAGTTACACCAGACAAATAAAACCTTTGACTTGTCTCATGGCAAAATGTATCTGAGAAATTCTTTATGAATTGAACAGCTACAGCTGTTTTGAGTTCTAGAAGGTCCAGATGATGTTACAATGGACACACACATCCCAGCAGAGATGTTACCCTGTTAATAATTTTTTTAATAGTTTAGAATTAAATTGACTCTTACTGGGAAGTGTTTTAGCTTTTCCTGTATCTTGTCTGCCTTACACCTGTGAATTTTTCCCACTCAACTGAGTGGTTATCCGAGTTAGACAAATACCTTAAACCCTGAAGGTGTTACAAGTAATGCATTATTCCACTGATCTGAAATCTCTACCTCTGTTGATGTCGTTGACCTTTTTAATAAAATGCTTTGAAGGTGTTAAAAAAAATTACAAAATTTAACAAGTTACAGATTGCAAGTATCAAGTAAAGGTATTGCTAATGCCTTCCACAATAGAATATATATACAGATTCACAATACATTCTAATACATCATGATTCAGTGGGGAAATAATAAAATATATCAGAGAGATTAAGTGATTAAGTTTCATCTGAAATTATGTATAAATAACTTGTGCTTCTATTTGCTTTAAAATTTGCACCATTTCATGTAAAGAAACTGATGGTTTCTCTAAGTAATGCTTACTCTGATCAAGAATTTTTCACTATCTCATGCTCTGCCAGTGAGGAGGGGCACAGGAAGCCTGGAGGGAGCAGAGACAGGACACTTGACCCAAACTAGACAAAGGGGTATTGCATACCATAGCACATCATGCCCTGTTGTATAAACTCGGGAGTGGGGGGGTCACCCGGAAGGGCAGATAGCTGTTTGGGTTGGGCTGGGTATCAGTCGGCAGATGGTGATCATTTTTCAGTACTAACTAACCTTATTCAAAATCGCACTTTCAAGTTTGGGCACAAGGACACACAGATTTTTCATGGGGCTCTCTGTTTTTTTCAAATTTTTATGACAAAGCTTTACCACAGCTAGCAGAGGAGTATCTTTTCTCTCAGACACTTTCTACTACTCGCCAGTATGCGGCGCTAGCTGGACCTTCCTGCAGGTCTAAAGCCAGACTTTTGATATATGGTGTGCATTTTCAGAACATGAACTACCCTTTTGACCACAGGTGACAAATACACACCAGGAAAGAAGAGTGTTGAACGAATTTAAGCAGATGATTCAGACATGAATTAATGCTATGCAGCTATGAAAGGGACACAGATTGTGATTTATGTATCAGAATGTCACTGTGTGAAATTATTTTACTTGCACTTTGTGAAACTTTTGCTTCATTTCCTACCATTCATGTTTTTCCAACAGGAATAGAATTTAAACCAAAAAGAATTTATTAGTAGCATTGTTAAACTTGAAAGATGATATGAAGATTATGTCACTATTTTGTCACAGCAAGAGGATGCTATACACATTCTTCACCACTCAAAAAACACACCAGGCAATAGCAATATGATTTCAGTAGCTTTGTGTCATCATTTATTAATTCTTTCATTCAATACATTGTGGTCTCCTAAACTGTTCATGGATGGATGCAAATGATCATATTCACACTTCCAATCACTTAGGACAGCAAACCAGCTGAGTAATTTCAGTAAGGCTGTGACATCTTCCAAGAGGAAGATGGTTTCTTCAACACACATTAACTGCAATGGTTTATAGAATTAATGCTAACAGTTCCAGCTCATGAAACACTCACTCTCTCTTGACACCACTGGGATTACATCAGACATCTGGACTGCTCCCTCTACTCAATGTCTGTGCACAAGAATTTGGAGGACATAATGCAGTCCTCCAAACACTGGGAAATCATAATTCAAAACCCCCAGTACACTAAGACTGGCTTATACACTAAAATGCTTCTAGAAGCAAAAAACTGGGACCTGTTCTGCATTTCTTTCAAGGCTGTAAACCCCTAGTGTTTCCATCTTTCCACCACAGACAAAATTATAATGAGTTTACTCTTTTTAAAAGAAAAGCTACACAATCACATACAACGTGGCTTCAAGGACCAGTACTTAAAGGAATCAGAGTTTTGAGCATTCTAGTATAACTGTAAAAGACTGATGATACTTTCCTTATTCACCTATAATGATATCTCTCATGTTCCTGCTTGGTATTAGAACTTTCCTCCACTATTTTCTAACTTCCTTTTGAGTTTCTTGTTCATTTACCCAGGTGGAATTAATTGGGTGGGTTCTTTTAAACGTACTGAAGTGAAGAACTTGCTGTGAGCTGCAGGTTTAAAATTGGCTTTTAAGTGGCAGATCTCATCTAACATTCTTGTACATCCACTTATTCAGTCTCCATAAACACTGTATATATCGGCTTGCAGATGTACTGATTTGAAACCCAGACAACCTCAATATAAACAAAGCTTTCCTAAGGTGGATCTCATTACCTGTCAGTAAGCTTCTGCATTGGCACAGAAGTCCAAAAAACCCAGACCGGCTTGCAGACAGAAGCACTTCCTTGACAAAAACAGCCTTAAAGATTATTCTTATTCATACTGAGCTATCAAAAACTTCAATTCTATCACACTACAAGCAAAAGTAAATGTTCTGTTCAGTCTGCAATGTCTCTTTATGGCAAATCATGCTGACAAGTTAATATAAAAATGGAACATGTAAGTAATAACAACATGTTTTATCAACTTTTATGAGCTTTTGATCATTTGTCAGCTGAACACAGACTTTTTATTGCTTTAATGTCTGGTTTCTAATTAAGCCTCAATACTGTTTCTATTTTTCATTCCATTGTCAGGGACACAAGTTAGATACTGATTTATCATTCGTTTACAGGTTTTCCACTGAAAAATGGTAAAAACTTTTCCTTTAAAAAACAAATCCTTTTTATGCAGAAGAGCACATATGTTCCTGACGCCGCTACAGAGGAAGTGTATGATATAAACAAAGGGTATCTGTAAGATATTATTAGACATGAAATACAACTGAAATGGATTTTTATGTATCTAATTATTACAAATAATACTATATTGAAAAGCACAAACTTACTGCTTTCTACGTTTATGCCAGTGTTGGACTTATCTCAAGGCATAATGCTGCATGGAGACCTATATAATAAATATCTAAAAATTTACCATATTACTACCATCCTGCAGTTTTCAAGGTCAGCCTCTTCGGTGAGTGGGAATTACAGCCACTTACGAATCAAATCAGTAGGGAGAAGCAGCCCAGCCATACGTATTTGTCTGAAAGCAGCTGACACTTGCCTGAGGTGGAAGCCAGCCAGCCACAGATGACAGATTGTCTGACAGAGGTTTGGAGTTGGCCTCATGATGCTGGCAGCTGACCAGTACCACTGTAACCTGCATAGTCACCCCTACAGATTGGGTGGGCCACTGCACACTGGTACTATGCTCCAGAATGTCCCTCAGTAATGCGACAAGTACACCTAACCCCATGTTTTTACTCCAAGTCATAGAATGGTTACAGTTAGAAGACACCTGAAAGATCATAAAGTTCCAAGACCCCCCTGCCATTGGCAGGGACACTTTCCACTAGACCAGGTTGCTCAAAGCCCCATCCAGCCTGGCCTTGAACAATTCCAGGGATGGGGCATCTGCAACTTCTCTTGACAACCTGTACCAGTGCCAAACCACTTTCATAGTGAAGAATTTTCTCCTTACGTCTAATCTAAATCTACACTCTTCCCGTTTAAAGCCAGCCCCCCTTATCCTATCACGAAGTGTCCTTGCAAAAAGTCCCTCTCCAGCTTTCATGTAGGCCCCCTTTAGGTATCGAACGGCTGCTATTAGGTCTCCTCAGAGCTTTCATTAAAACTTTCTCATGTCTGTGTCTCCTCCACATCCTCGGACACGTGTAGTTTAAGTCTGATCCATTGCGGCTAGGAGCGAAATGTCGCCCCTCCTCACACAC
>NW_009927913.1:0-9194 GCF_000696875.1 Nestor notabilis | reverse complement strand
ATGTAGAAATAAAATATATTTATTTTATATATATATATATAGCCAGAGATGAGACAGAGGGAAGAGAAAGAGGCTGCAAAGTGGTTCTGACAGTGTAATGGTACAAGGGCAATGTCATGGGCCTGTCTTATTAAAATCAAACTTCATTTTCCACTAGGAAAGGAGACTCCAGGTTCATGTTGCGCTGTGCAGGTGGGCTCTCATTTCAGACTCCTCTCTGCCGCTCTGGTTAAGAAAGAAGAGCCTGAAGTGGAAAGAAATGGGTTGGTTTTTGTTTGTATCAAAGCAAAGTTGGCTGCTGTTTCATGTATGGGTGTTTCTAGGTTGTGGGAATTGGTTGCTCTGGGTTTTCTGCTTGTTTTGCGTGAGGTGAACACATTGCTCACTTTATTGATATTAAACAGAGTTGTCCTGATGGTTTCAGTAGTTAGACTACAGCATTATACACAAAGCTGAATCTTTCTGGTGAGAGAAACTGCATTCTTTGGGCTTATCTTGCTCCCTGCGCTGGAATTTACATGCGTAACTACCAGTGCATCAAGATGAGTTTTTCGCCTTTGTGTGGTTTGCATCTCAATGAGGGTGGAGAGGTGCAGTCTGTTTAGCTTTCCTTCTCCCTGCCCTGAAAAATGGTTAGAACTCACCTCATACTTTATGTATGCTTTGTTCCATCCGACTTCTCTTCTGCTAGTAAGGATTTATGAGGCCAGAAAGCAACAGCCAAATTGCTCTTCTGTTTCATTTTCTCCCATTTCTCATCCTTGTTTGCTTTCTTTCCCATGTTTTACTCCTTGTGCAGAGCACACTTTCCACTGACTGTGTACCCCGCAGGACAAGGCTGGGGCAATGCTCAGCTCCCCTAACACAGCACCATCCCTTGTTAAAATCCCTGCCTCCGCTCCGGTGTCCTGGGATTGCAGCCTGAAACTGGTCGTGCAAAATAACCAGCCTTGGCGCGAGTTTGATGTGCAAAAACACCAGGATCTGACCTCTAGTCTCTCCTTTTCCCCTTCCTGTGGTTCCACAGTATCTCACTTGTGTTGCCCCGGTCTGGGGAGCTTTCTGCTCTCCTCCATCCCACTGAGCTCCATCCTCTCTTCAGATCTCACCTCCTGACCTCCTCTTTTTTTTACCCCGGGAGTGGATTAGACAAAGGAGGTACGTTGTCATGCGGATGGGATATACAAATAAATTGCATTGTATTTTACCTCTTTTACGGTTGATTTTAATCTGGTGTTTCAAAAGCATGTTAGTAGCAGTCGCAGGTAAAAGAAATATGAAGTAGGGTTGTTAAAGTGCTCCTTTGGGTCACCCGTTCGTGGAAATGAACGTGGTGTTATTGCTTGAGTAGATAGGACAACCTGGGATACTCTAAAATGAGAAAGCAGGGAGAAGTGAGGCAGGATGTGATGGTGGGGGGGAAACTTTCATCTCTTCTTCATTCAGGACTGGTTACATCAGTCGCAGGGTAGGAGGAGTAAAAGGATTTGTGTGCTCAGCTCTTGATTTATGTTTAATTGATGATATATTTAATGAAACTCAGTGAGCTTGATTTCAAAGGTATGTTGCACAGCTTTGGAAAATGAAGTTTAGGAAAACCAAGTAGAACTGTAAATAGTAATAAGCTTATGAAAATACTCTTATGGCTGCAGATAAATGATTTAGAGTTATAACTTGCTGTTGCTTACATAAACAATTGACTTCACAAACAATAGATAGGGCAGAAACCAAGAATTTTTGGAACAACCTTTATTTTTAAATGAGAGCTGAAGGAGAATTGTAAAGCTTTGCATGGAGCCTCTTACATTTCACACGTACATTTGCATTCATGCTTTGGTCAAACAGATCTTGGCAGACTTCATGCTCTCATACACGTTGCTTGAATTCTTGCCCCTGTTGCCCAGTGATGTGCTGCACTCGGGATATATGTATTTATCCACTCTGGGAAAACAGGGAAACATTATTTCTCTGATAGGTAATTTTGCTCTAGAAGTAATCCACTGAAGGTGGTGGTTTATGTATCTGAACCACTTCGAATGTTGTGTATACAGGCTGCTAAAGTCTTCCATTAAAATGTTCATGCTGCTGTGTGTGAATGAATATCGATAGTGCTGCGTTTTCCAGAGAGCTGATGATTAGAAATATGATGAATTATTAGGCAGCACTAAGGAAAGTGAGTCATGAGGAGGAGGAATACTGGGTAAAGGATGTCAGAAACTGACAAAGTTCTTCAGAATTTGGTAGTCAACAGAAGCAGTCAGCAGGAGCTGGAATGACAAAGATCTTTAACTTCTTTTAAGGATACAGGAATAGAGGAGTTGTAATCTCAGGTCTGTATCCTGGTAGAGGATTTGATTTATTATCCTCTGTGTGATAGGTAAATTCCACGAGTATCACAGAAAAGTGTGAAATATCCTTTGGAGCACAACTGTAGAATATCCCACCCCCCAAAACAGACGTATTTTCCCTGAGCTCTCCCTGTAAGACTTGTATGCTGAATCAAAGCACTTAGAAATCTTCTTTTTATTAGAGCGTTGGATAGTTCTCTATGTGTCAAATTATGTCCCAAGTTTTTAACTTTAGAGGGCTTTGGCAATGCATTTCCTGCATTTAATGGTACACTTTTGGGATGGGAGGGAAAAAAGATCCATTTTTATATTGTCTTTGGGAATTAAATTCCTTTTTTATCTTTACTTTCTCTGTACCTCGACTTACAGAGCTTCTCTTTTTCCCTTTTATTTTAATGCTTTAAGTAAGCACGTAATTGTGTCACAGCTTTGGCCAGGGAATTCTGCCCTTGCAGGTCTAGTGATTTGCCCTGTCATGTTGCCATCTTATGTTGGTTTGCATGGAACAACCACCTATGATTATTATTATTTTTCCCTGACCCTTCTATAAAAAGAAAACATAATAAGTGAAGGGGCTTCTGATTTTGTAGCCCTTTCTCTGGCTGTGTTTGTGTATGTTACCTGAGGATTCTCGAGCAGTCTTTTATTATACTTCTCATGGCCAAATCTTGTTCTCCTTAAGTAGGAAATGTCCCACTTTATTTCTTTGGGGGCAGATTTTGCTACTGTGCATTTATAACTTCAAAGACAGCAATAAATAGCTGCTCCTGGTCACTGGAGCGAAACACACTTGAGTGAAAGGTCACAAAGAGGGGGCAATGCAAAGCAATGTCTCTGAATGTCAGAATCAATTAAAATAATACTTTATTTAAATTACTGATTTCATGGCAGTATTCTGATTCCTGGATCCTTTTAAAGCCTTGAGCTCTAGGTGGAAATATTAGCACTGAAAAGTGCCTGAAAGACGTGGGTTTGGAAGGGTTGTGCTACTATTTGTTTTAGGAGGTGAGTAACTTGGAGTCTGTCTAGTTTACTAAAGCACAGATGTAAGGCACGAAGGAGAGAAGATGGATTTAATCTGCTGCAATTACAGTCTGTTCTTCACCCTATAAGTAAATGAAGTTGGAAACTCAGCTATCCCTTAAGAAAAAAGAGAAAACCAACCGCGTTGCTGCATTGGGTTTCAGAGAAAGACGCCACCGCCATCGCCCGCGGTGTGGTGGTAACCCAAGGGTCAGGCGAACTTGAACTGCAGCATTAGGTCTGTCGTTACGTCTATCAAGCTTTTCCTGTGATCCAGCTCGGGCTCACACGCTGCTGCTGCTGCTGAGTTTTCAGAGCAGCTCCTTCCTGGTGTGTTTGGCACGAAAGAGGAGAGAAATACAGGTCAGCCGCTGGCTTCGGCTCCTCCGCTCGCAAGGAGCTTTTACCTTCCTGTTTCACTCACTGCTGTTGTGATGGGAATTAATGCAACTCAAAGAGAAATATGTTTTGGCATGTCTTCTTTATCTTACAATAGGACTTGTTTAGTGTCTAATGTGTAGCTTGTTTTTACCATGGACTAAAAAACTCGATGCCACATTTCACACTCTATTTGATACAGCGCACACGTTTCCGATGCTCACTTACTCTTTGAATCAGTAACAGCAAAATCCAGCTTTCCATAAGTAACTGGCCTCATTTTTCAGATTGTGATGCTCCATACTGCTTTAAAATATGACCTAGTCTTTGTAGGACTGGCTCTGTTATAAGCATTCCTGTACTAAACACATGCTTGGTTCGAAAGGTAGTTTAAAAACTAAGGTGGTAGCTGACCTGGAGGACAGACAAATTGCCTTTTCCCACTGTTGCTATTTGGATTTGCTTAAAACTTAGTGCTTTCCAAATTAGACAATAATACCAACTCAAAACTAAGTGTTTTCTGCAATAGTACCTTCTCAATTTGAATATTACAAACCCAAAGAGCCATTTACACTTTGAATCTTACAGCTGTGATGATGCACAAGATGATTCAACCAGACTGAACTTGCAATCAGGTTAATGTATTAATGGGTTTCTCTTTTAAGGCAACGGAATCATTGTAACACTTGCTTCAGCCTTCAGGATAACAGCAGTCGATTTCTCATCAGCTTGCATTCAGTCCAGGACTTTTGGAATACTAAATCTTATTTTCCCCTCTAATACTGCCTGTTTTCATCACTTGCAGCAGGCAAATGCTTTCACTGGCAGGGCAGGCTAAAGAGAACCTCCTGATAAGGAAAAGTGACAGTGAACTTGAAAAGAAACAAAGCAAAACACCCTAAAACCGAGTGTTTGAAAGCCTGACCTCTGCTCACTTGACCCTCTGTTTCAGGGCATTTTGTTTGTGTGGGATGAACAAGTGAGCACCATACCCCATAACTGAGAACTCCTCAGCGATTGAATCTTGATTATTGGAGTATCTTGATTGCAGCCGTGATTATTTTGTTCCTCTTGATTTTTGAAACTCGTGGATGTGCTTAAAGCACATGGTATTCATAACCATGAGAACTGGAAAGTATTTGTGGTGAAAGCCACAAGGATCATTCCTGCAGTCTCATGGACCTGCACATGAAGTCCAGAGAGAAATGCAAAATACCCCTTTAAAAAGAAAACATTATGAACTTCACAAAACTTCTAATATGTTTCCTCCCTCCCTGTTATTTTCCCTTTTGGATTAGGAAATTTAGTTGGGAGAACTATATATAGTTTGTATTTCTAACGTTCTCCCAGACCATTCATGCGCTTCCAGGGATTTCTTAGGAGTAACAAGGGAACCCCCCCAAATGGACAAAGCATTATTTGTGTTTGGAGAAATTTCTCATTCCCAATAGTAGGAGCAGGAGCAAGACACGGGCCTTCTCGCTTGGCGGGGTGGAGAAAGACCGAGAAGGAGGGGGAATACCTGGTGCTGCAAGGGATGGAGATGCGCGATACCATTAGGACCATAGGGAGCTGTTTGGATCCGAGCAGCAGATGCTGAACAGCAGCACTGGTGCTGTTACTTCTTATGTCAGAGGGGTTTTTATGCAACAGTTTGTTTAAATGAAGAGAAACATTTATATAAAATGAAAAGAGGAGGCATGGTGCAGCAGGACATCGTAATAGAAACCATCTAAGTGTAGCAGATAAAGTGCTGGGGTGCAGGAGGTCTGATCTGCTCTAGATCCCAGAGAAATACCAGTTGGGATTGGGTTTGTGCATATATTCCCTGCATTGGTAGATGCTTCTGTGTGTGAAGGAGTGCGAGCTGCTGCAGGAGCTTTAGAGAGGTATGAAAAACATTCCTTCTGGAAATACTGGGAAGCTCCCCCATTGTTTATTGGAAACTTTTCCCCACCTCTTAAGATATTTGATTATGGTGTAATGCAGCTAATTTAAGCATCTGTTTATCACTGCCTGGCTAGACTGAATGTGAAATTTCAATTGAATTACCTCCCAAGAGAGCTTTGAGCTCTGAGGGTAAAACAAATCATTTTCTCTCCATTCTCCCGGGATTGTCAATAAAAAGAATTCATCTAAATAGTTTACATGCGTTTTGAAATGTTGCATCTACTAGACTTGGTTTTGTTGTTAGTGGAAAATTGCCAGTGTGAGTGGAATATCGGCTTTAACTCGACTGTGGCAGTGTTACAGCGTGGTACTACAGTGTCTGCAAAGGCTACAGCTGTGAAAGCATTTGTATTTAATTCATACTTGATCAATCAGTGCGTCTGCTTTATTTTGGGACAGAAGGTAGCGTTTAAACCTGAGCTTACCACAGCCTCAGACATAAGGTGCCACCAGCTCTTCCAGTTGGCTTGTTACAATACAGTGAATTATTGCTGTGGGATGCTGTGAGCCCCTCGTCACCACCACGGCTTTGTCTGCTCCTAAATGTTTGTGTGTGCACACTGTTAAAAACACATCCACTTCCACAAGAACAGCAGATACTGTCTTCTGTTTGCCATCATGTCAACAGAGATCTGGGGGAGAGCAGAGCATGGGTTTTTCTTGCTCTGCTAAAAACATGGTTACTGGGTTTACATCTTCTCTGTCATCAAAAAGAGTGTGAGCAGCAGGTCAGGGAGGGGATCCTGCCCCTCTGCTGTGCTCTGGGGAGACCCCCCCTGCAGCCCTGACCCAGCTCTGGGGAACAGCACAAGAGGGACGTGGAGCTGCTGGAGCGAGGCCAGAGGAGGCCCCGGAGCTGCTGCGAGGGCTGGAGCAGCTCTGCTCTGGAGCCAGGCTGAGAGAGCTGGGCTGGGGCAGCTGGAGAAGAGAAGGCTCCTGAAGGGGACACCTTAGAGCAGCTCCAGTGCCTAAAGGGGCTCCAGGAGACCTGGAGAGGGGCTTTGGGCAAGGGATGTAGGGACAGGCCATGGGGAATGGTTTGAGCCCTGGTGGCTGTCAGCAATCCCTGGTGCAGCTCAAGGAAAGGTAAATCCCTGGTCAGTTTGGGAAGTTCATGGCATGACCCGTCCCTGGCAGTGTTCAAGGCCAGGTTGGACACAGGGGCTTGGAGCAACCTGCTCTAGTGGAAGGTGTCCCTGCCCGGGGCAGGGGGCTGGAAGTGGGTGAGCTTTAAGGTCCCTTCCAACCGCAACTATTCTATGATTCTGTGTGGATAGTTACAATTGGCTCTCATACAGGTATTCAGGCAGTGAAGAAGAGCTTCTTTAAAGATCTTCTAGAAGTGATAGCATTAAGAAGGTTGAAGGTACCTGTGCAGAATGAATGGCTGTTGATCATTTTGGAGTGGAGACATGTCCAGACCTGCAGGAACTAGCCCAGTTTAGCAGCTAAACTCATGTCATCACCTTGTTACTCTTTCAGCCTCCTGTCCTAGTTCTATTTTTATTGACTATAAAAGCCATCTCATGTGAACTGGGGTGATTTTAGAGAACAGAGCAGTGGGGATAACAATCAGAAATCAGAGTCTGAAAACTCTGCAGGCTCTGAAATAAAACCCATGAAAGCTTAAAGCCACTTTAGAGTTCACTTGGTGAGGAGTTTGGTGTTCTGTGGTCACTGTGATGGTTGGTCATGTTCAACAGC
The DNA here is from genome assembly GCF_000696875.1 of Nestor notabilis. Classification (NCBI taxonomy): domain Eukaryota; kingdom Metazoa; phylum Chordata; class Aves; order Psittaciformes; family Psittacidae; genus Nestor; species Nestor notabilis. The sequence goes on along the minus strand of NW_009927913.1, from coordinate 1,791 downwards.
AAAGCCTAAGGAAGTTGAAAGCCACCACATACACAGCCAGTGTATTTTCATGGCAACTAGCAGTAGTTCCTACAGTCATCACAGGGAGGTTTTGAAGAGAGGGGCACGATGTTGCTTGCTTACTTATCAATTATTCGTTAGTGTAGGGCATTGACTGTGTGAAGCCCTCGTTTGCAGACGCAGTGGAAGTTCTCCACAGATTGCAACACTCTAGGAATGATTAAGGTTTTAAATCATATCAACATTCATCATAAGCAGCTGAGGTATAGTCATGATAAAGATCATTCTGGATTTTTATTCCAAAACAGTAGTAGACCAGAAATCTGTGGGTACATTGAAGTTTTGGCTCGTGTTGTGAGATGCTAATAGTCTATATTTCCTTTCTGGCTCTAAATATGGAACTGTTTTGACAGTTTAAATATACTTTAAAATGACTAAGCCTGACAGGGTTGATAGTAACCTGAGAAAAAAATACTTTAAACCCCAAAACTGCAGTTCATCTTAATGAGTGGCTCACACTGTCAGCAGCAAAGCCCTGTTACTGTGTGTCACGGGGTTTAGGAACTAGCACAATGAGAAAGGCCAGGTCTTGTAATTTTGAAGTACACGACTAGGAGTACATGACTTTTCCATAGTCTTCCAGTGTGTTTCCAGCCCAAGGTGCTTCAGCCGTGTTCCTCTCTTGCTTCTAAAACATAAAGAACCAATTCATTTGAGATCCTTGAACCAAAGTGGTCTTCTTTTAGGAGAATTATGGAAAGATACCAGCTGCTGAAGGTAAAATAGAGACAAGAGTTAGTGTGATGTTAAAAGCAAACCCCCCACAATGAGAATAAGCTTGGAGTGTTTCCAAATGCAAAGGAGCCCTGTGTCACCCAAAGTCAGAAGTCTCCCTTGAATGAAGATCGTTGCCCTCAGGGCACATGTTGGTCACTCTTATAAAAACAAAGAAATTAATTATCCAGTATAAAACCGGGGCAGACGTCTCCTGGCAAACATTCAATTAACTTTTTAGTGCTTGCTCCTTAATGTTGCGTTTGACCACTCGAGCATTGAGAACGACTTTCCTTTGAAAGGGAGCTGGGCTGGAACGTGGCTGGAGCTTTGCTCCGGTGGCCAGTTGTGGCTGGTCATCAACATTTTTCCCATGATCGTTGAGTGTGGAGCTGGTTATATTTTACTGATGCATGTGAGATGTAATTTGCTTTGGGACAGGGGTTTGGGGTTGGGTGGTTTTTTTGGTAGGCTGGATGATGTTTTCTTGTGAATATAATGTAGGCAGTTTTGCAATCATAGGCTGGATTGCAGGGGTTGAGCATGAACTACCAATTAAAAGCAACTGGATAATACTTCTAATTCCCATGACTAATGGGCTGAAAATAGGGAGCTCTTTGACCTGGATCCAGTCCAAGCTAAAGATGAATTATGCCACAATAAGATCACGTTTTCTACTGTTAAAATAGCAAATGGTGCAAGTGTAAACCCCAAACTTCAAGAAATACTGAGTTCAGAAGGATGAGCTGACACGATGATGGGTATTTTTGAGAGTAGTGCATGAGAAGAACTTGAATAGCTATTTTGTTTTAGAACTTTTGCCTATTTCTATATACATTAATATCATTTATCATCTCCTTCCACTGCTTTGTTAACAAGTGATTATGTGCTGAAACAATTGGAAGGGGAAGATTCTCTGGGTTTTTTTATTGAGTGTCTGGTGTCCTTTAGATAGGCAGTAAAAATCTCACTGCTGGTATTATATACACAGTATCTGAAGGGGGCTACAAGGATGCT
>NW_009927912.1:26278-42924 GCF_000696875.1 Nestor notabilis | reverse complement strand
CAGTCCTCGGTATAAGCCTCCTCCTGCCCGCCGGCAAGTCCTCCCACAGCACCTTCCCTGAAAAACATGTGTATGTTACCTCCTGCCATCAAAATCATTGGTTCTGCACACTCCTGACTCCAAAACGATGAGTAACTCAACCTGAGATTCCCACTTCCCACAAGCCCATGTGTGGTGAGATAGCAGCCTCCCGCCCTCACCTCCGCCGAGCCCCCTCTTCCTCACTAGAGTCCCGGGGACTCCCCCGCCATTGCCTTCCACCCCTTGCTTTGGCATGGGGCCTCCAAAATTTCTGTAAAAACATCGTTGCAATCTAAGAAGCATCATATTCTCTGAAATTTGTTGTCCTCCTAAAATTAGGTTTAGTGATTAAAAAGTTACGGGCACAGAGAGAGGGAATATTGGCAATTTTCAGGCAAGAAAAAATAATTTGAAGTGCAGCTGTATTCCCAAGGATTTGGCAAAGCAGTATGTTTCCTAAGGGCAAATAACGCACATAACTTTTGTTTGTAATCTTGGTAATAAATTCACCTGTATCTCAAATCACAGCCATCACTGCGACAGCCCTGAAAAGGTATTCCACAGTTGATTTTTGATTTTTCGTCCATGTATGTATCTATATGTATCAGCACTTCCACCAGGCATATCCTTCTTTTTATCTGGACACTTCTAAATACAGAGAAAACATATGCAGCATTTGCAACTGAGTGAAAGAAGAAGGGGGGGGGGGGGGGGGGAGGGGAAGGAAAATAGAACCTCCTTCCTATGCCACTATATTCCATCTCTGTTTCCTTGACTTCAAGAAGCTTGTGGAGAAAGATAATCAGGATTCATTGTTATCATAACTTTATAACTTACTCTTTGGAAACTGACTCAGAACCAAGTTGCCTTGTTTTTTTGAGGGAGAGAGAGACTCTCTTTGGCTTTGAAACTCAAACAGCCAAGGTGGGAAGGAGACACAGCTTAAGATGCAACAGCACTGTTGTCCTCCAGTTAAAAATTACCCACCTTTTTTTCTGTGCTGATCTCCTCCAACAGGCCCTGCTAATCCATTCTCCATCCTAAACCCTGAATCTACCCCAGCTGTTCTACCTCACCTGTGAATTCCAGCTTGCAGAAGTGAGTTGTTCTGATTTTGTCGTCCACTGAAGCTGTTGGTGTTTGAGCACACTGTATCAGGGATGGTTTTCATTAGCATTGAGAATGATTCATGTGAACAGGGATTACTGCCCTTGACCTGACATGTACAGATACACCCCGTGGTGATGAATGTAATAGAATAAACAGTTAGATATGACTGCTTATTCCCTCTTGTAGTGTTGTTCTTGCCCAACTCTATTGCACTGCAATACAAATAATGACTCATTTGCTTACCCGCATATCACATTTAGAAACCTGCTATTCATCTTCACTTGAAGAATCTCAAATAAACACACAAATGGCTGATTTAAATCACATATTTATTTCTTTCACTTCATTCTGCTTCTGTTGTCATTGATAAAGACTACACAAGTGGGTTCGTAGTGTATCATGTCACTGCTGTTCTGCATGGGGATGTTTTTTTGTAGCAAATAATCTTTTGGTATATGTACTTTTATAACAGTATTTACACAGGGGAGGTGGAAGAAAGGAAAACAACAGAAAATACATGTGGAGATATCTCTCCTTTTGCAAATATGAAACTCCTACAGCAATTAGTTGGAATGCAAATTAAGAACAGGGTATAAAAAGTTTTGTACAAAACAGTATTTTTAAATTATATAAAAGCGTAACATATAAAACAAGGAATTACTGAGGAGAAGGAAATAGTCTGTAATAGTTGTATGTAGAATTAATATTCCAGAATGGGTTTAATAAACAGGAAAAAAGCAAAAAAGACTTATACCAACCTTACAGTCTTAAATTTGTCTTTGCGCAATGAGGTATTTCTGCAGGAACTTCACAGCTGAAAAAACATATTTGCAACCCCTTCTTGAAAAAATTATTTTTCAATTTCATAATTTATTTTTTTTTAAGCAGTGAAAAACATTAAAATCTTCTTAGATATCATTACAGTGAGTAGTAGCTGTGATTTAACGGACCATCACACTTATTCATAACATGCCAACAGAAGGTGTTACAGAGAATATGAGCAGCCTCTGTTGAAAAGAGAAGGTACAGATATCATAAAATGATGATACTGAAATGTTATGTGATACCTCTATGTTATTCCCTTAGGGTAGCATCATAAGTTGCAGGCTAATTTTTGTTTATTCTTGTTTATGTTTCCTGCTCATCTAATGTTAAAGATGTACAAGTGTTTTCATTAATTAACCTGGGGCTGTTTTTTCCACTGGCAAAGGAGTATTTGGATGTCATATCTCTCTGTTTAATATGTTCTTTGCATAGACACATTAAACAGACTGATGATTTGAATATGTGTTCTAAATTTTGCTTATAATGAATTGACTTATTCAGACCTTGACAAATAAGAGCATTGCCATACTTGCTTTTTTGGTTAGGCATCTGTTGTTTTACCTAAGAATAATACGGAAGAATTTTGAGTAGTAACATTTCTCAGTGCTGAAATTATTACACTTGCTTCTTTGAGAAAGGGGAATACACAGTACCTTCTGCCTTGTCAGTCTGTCTGAGGACACGACCTCAATTTGTAAGGCTTGAGCTCAGTCCAGCATAGCAATCCAGCTCAAATCTAGAAGTCCCAAAGCAGTTCTGTCCCTTCTCATCTTCCAGTACAAAACTTGCTAGCATAATTTACCTCATAATTTACCGTTAACAAGAATCTTCTGTTATTGCCTTTTGGTACTGATGATATCTACCTTCTAACCTGGCCAAACAGAGGGAAAACTAGATGGGGTAGAAAAGCAGTTCACAAAATAACACTGGTTCCTTACAGAGCACCATTTCACGTTCCACATGGGAATCTGTGCCCATCCAGAAGATGCCTCCAAGTTATAATGTATTATGCAAATATGCAAGTGATTTTGTACAAACCAGACGGAAGCAGACAAGAATCTTTTTCTGGGCTAATTTACCTGCCTGCAGCTGCCCCCCTCTGCTTTGTGCAGGTGCAAAGTTGTGATAAAGCAGCTAAGCCAGCACCTCTGCCTCAGCTTGCTCCTTCACAGCAACCTCAGCTATATTCATCCATTGCTTTGGGTTGGCCTATGTACACTCCTCTTATGCTTCCCAGAGCTGAAGGAATTGCAAAAACGATGGGGTGGCTTTGGTACCAGCTATAGGACAAGGCACAGAGCAGGTTTTAGACTATGGCAATAGCAGTGTCCACCCCCACTACAAGTTTGTAACCCTTTTTCTGAGTTTTCCTTCTTTTATGTGCCAGGAGCAGCTATGCACACACTGGCATCAAGTTCAGCAAAGATATGGCACCTGCATGGTGGGCAGCAGGGACGCCCGCCAGCTCAAAAGCATGAGACCACTGCTGGCTGAGGCTGTTTGAGGAAAACTTATTTAAAGCCAAACCGTAAACAAGTCATAATCTTTGTTTTCTGATCTTATAAGTGTTTCACTGAGCTAGGGGTAAGTTTAGAGGCCTGGATGTGCATCATAAAACGGAATGTGCAATGGAGTCAGATCTTAGTACTGAAATTTTGACAAAAGACAGCCACTATCATTTTATGTTGAATAAAGCAGAAATAGTGACTTACTTTTGTATCTGCAAAGTTTAATTGTCAGGTCCCAAAATTCAGTGCATACTTCACTTCCCAGAATCTTTCTTCTGAGTGTAATATTGTTCTCCTACTCCTAGAAACTAGTGAAAAGAGTAGGTAACTGTGAAACAATGTCACGCTGAAAAGCACTATTTCTGTTCTTTATGCCCTTGCCTGTGGTTCTTTCATTGTACCTCTGTTCTTTCAGTTATTGTGCCTAACAGCAGAAAAGACGTTTTCCAGCAAGTGGAAATGAAGGATACATTTCCAGTGGATAGGGCAGATGATACAATTCATAAACTGTGCCTACTTTTTTCATGACACACAGAGTTTGATCCAGCTGACTGTAAAAAGCAATTGAGGGTCTGCCCAAAGAGTAGAGGTTCTAGGTAGATGCACCAGAGGTGATAAATATGGAAAGAAATAAGCCTTGACCTTAAAGCATTTCAGTTACCATTCTAGAAGCCTAAATTTTAAATGATCCTATTAGATATTGGATGTCCTGCCAAAAGTACATTGTACTCAATCTTTTACTCAAATTTTATCAGAGGGAACTATTTGGATCACAATTCTGTCTTTGAGATATTGTTGTGAGACACAGTTGTCTGCACATTTTTGTCTTTTCATCCAGTATTCTTCAGTATTGAAGAACTGCAAGGTTTGGTATCTCAGGTTGATCTGTCCTGGTATTAATGTTTAACGAATTCCAATATTTTACTACATAATTTAGAGCAGGCTGAGGAAACTGCATATACAAGTACATCATTAACCCAATGAGCAAACATTTAGAGGCATATAAGTATGTATTTCCAGGTACCACCATTTAGCAGCTCACAAATAAAGTGGGAGGTTCCTGAAGAGAATAACAGTGGTAAAAGTAAGTAGGAAGAATATCTGAATAGTTACTGTTCTTTTAGATCAGTCAGGTTTTGCTAACTGAAAAACAGTATAAAAGAGATTTATTTTTTTCAAAGCTATGGAATTATTGCATGGGTGCCTCTTGGCCCCTCATAATATCTAACAAAACGGAAATGCTACTCAAGAGCCGGATCAGAACCCAGATAATCTTGAAGATGTGCAAGAGACAGGATCCCAAGAGGGCACACTGCTCTCAGATATTTGCTGGCACTTCTGCCCTGAATACCCTGAGGAATGGGATTTTAAATAAATATAGAGCAAAAGGATGCCCAGGGATCATAAAAGGCTAAATTCAGTTTATAATTACCCCAGCCACAGAATTTAATAAATAAATAGCTACGATTAAAAGTTTAAAGATATCTTCATTTCTACTTCTTCCCAAAATAAAATAAATAGTCCCTGATTTTTTCCAAATTCCTTATCAAATAAATTTGGCAGTTTGAGAGAAAATTCTTCTCTCTTCCTTTTTGACATACATTTTGTGTGATCTGCAACACCTGTTTTTTCAGTGTTTCCTGTTACAAATGTTTCTCTGTCACTGTGTCAGATACATATTTGGTGTGATTTACTTTAAAAAGTAGTAGTTATATAAATTTAAGTCATTTTAACATGATATAACTGATGATAGAATCTGGGCTAGGAAAATCTCTGCAGGAAACTGCAGAAAACCTATTGCTAGGAGCTGCAAAAGGAATGTACTGAATGAAACATTGCCTCTCCTGGCTCTGCATCAACCTGCCAACAGCCACAACATCTGTAGCATCCCTCCGGCATATGGTAGGTTGCAGGAGTTTGCAGAAAACCTCACACAGGTTTTATGATACTAACAACTGCAAATGGTTTGTTTGTTCTTTGTATCTGTGACCATAATTCAGGATTTTACTTTCTATTCCACTGCAGTTATGCTTGAACATGGTGTCTGGGATTGGACCCTAACTGCAATAGCTAAAAGCACATCAAACAGGCTATGCTACATCCTTTCTGAGTAGTATGTTAATGTAACTGAACTCATACAGTTATGGAAGTGTAATCACCTATTAAATCTACTACAACTACACTACATGACTTTTGCCCTGGTTTTTACTCAAAAACTGTTGCTTTAGGTCATTTTGGTAGTGAGAATGTGCTAGTGTGAAGGCACATGGAGATTTGCAATTTTAAACACAAAATTACATTGTTTGGTCTATGTTTCCCTCTACTTCAATAACCACCTAATTATTGAAAGAACTGCTACATTAATATTTAAAATAAGTATAAGTAGGTATCTAACTATCACTCCAATATAACATTAAGAGAATATTTTTTGTACTTCTATGTAATGTCAATGAAGAATATGGAACCAAAATAAGGAAATTCCTTTGGAATTAGGTGTACAGGAGATCCCTGATCACTAACGTAAGTTTTTTTTCCTTTGGCTGGTTCCCTACTAGTCGTCACATAGCATTTCTTCAAATTTCCAGTTGCTTTCATCCTTCCTCAAGTTTCTTTGGTACTTTCACTGGCCCCTAATGGAACAGTTTCTGTTCAGGGTATATTCTCTATCCCTTTTAATCTTGGGCCCATGCAGTGTTCAGGGATCATTCAAAGTTGAGGGGATGGCCATAGCTCTGTCACAGTCAGTAGCTGAGTTCCAGGACATTGGCACTGATGACCTGATCATCTAGCAGAACATGCTCACGGGTTGCAAGGTTATTGCAACATTACTGCATCACACCTCCGTCTCACTGCCTCCTCCTTGTTTGATGTGGTGCTGTGCTAAAAGCACAGCTACAAAGACAACTGTCACAAATACAGTGGCACACACTACTTCACCCTCTTTGAAACCTATTTGCCCTGAACAATAGAATTTTTACAATTTTGCTCTTTTGGCCTGTGGAGGAAAGTGTTCAGAGGTGTAAAGGTGACATTTAGACCATCAGCAGGAGGCTAGCCAAGGTATTCCATTTCCATGTGAAAAGTTCTCTTCATACACACACCAGAAAAGTAATCTCATCTTGGAGTGAGAAGCAGATGCTGGTAATGTTCACAGTTATGATGCATGTCAGGTCATGTGCTGTCTAGTTGATTGGCACACCTTACAACTGGCAGAGACCAGATCTGTGTGAAATGTGAAATGGGGCTTGTTCGCAGCACTTCACAGCTATATCTGCAGCAGCAGGGGCTTTATACCAGGTGGAAGCATTTTGGCCTTTACCTATTCAATCTTTCAGTCTTGGTCAAAATAAACGTTTCCACAGTACTGCATGAACAGAGAAAAAGAAAACAACATTTCTGTCCTATGTAGGAAATGGGGACAGGAGGAAAGAAGCAGCTACTATTTTACCCAGTGCACAACTGAGCTGTACAACATATTGCACCCTGAAGCTGGTGCCACATTGCTGACCAGAGCAAAGCAGCATTCCACCCTAGGGTTGCTTCAGCTTGTCACAACCAGACTCTGCCTTTCCTGTAGACTAGAGATAAAAATACAATTCAATGTTTGACACCTCTTGAGATTCCAATGCATTTTTTTCAAGTTGAGATTTAACAGCCCCAGGACTAAGGGATATGGAAATGCATGACATGTATCAGATACATACTATGGAACTACCTGACTTTTGAAGACTGACAAACCACAAATAGAGTTGTTAATAATGATGCATGTCTTTCTATGTTTTCTGTCTAGCTACAGTAAAACTAAAAAGCACCACACACATATAAGTGCTCCAAATCTGCCTTCTCCTGTTTCTATTTCCATCTCACATTTTTCAATATAAATACATTGAACCTCTCAGGATTTCATAATCCTATGCCTCTCAAAGGCATTCTTTATATAGATACATAGTTACATACACCATGTGTAACTTACTTGTTTCTTAAATAGTTGGTGGTTCCTATCCATTTCAGTCATTCATCGGCTCATGCTAATATAAAAAAAACCCCAATGATTCCTATCAGTAGTCAGATTTAAAACATGTAAGACAGTTGTTTTTAGTGTGGTATTTTTATCCCATGGGACCCCTATGACATGAATTTCGTTTAATGGCACAAGAGATCATTCTAGGGCAACCCAGCCTTCAAAACACAGCACAGGAATAAAAAGTTAGATTTGACAAAACCAAAGATGTAAAGCACACACACTAGACTTTGTTTCTGAATACAAGCTTATGCGTTTGTTTTCAGTACACAAACTCAATACAAATTTCAGCACAGCTGCACACAGAAAAGGAAAGAAATACTGATAATTCAAGTCTACATACCTAGAGTCCCTCTTCACTTCTGGAAGCACTCTGCACAGCACTGCTTTAAGAGGCTAGAGACAAAAAGCCTGAATATTAAAAGCTTCAGCAGTTCATCAGAACAATGCAACCCCCTCTTACGCTTAGGTGCATCTGGCACTGCAGTTGGTTCTTCCACTCTTACTTAAGCAGCAGTATTAAGTATTCATTCATACAGAAGGAAACGTTTTATAAGTTTTCATATTCTGCTCTACAGTTTCCTGATTTTCAATAGAAAAAAATAAGATTATGTGAGCCTCTGCACCTGATAAAGTCAATTGACTTCAAAGGGCTTGAGGCTTCACCCAGAATTCTCAAAAATATTTTGGACAATATAATACTAAGGTTAGGCCAACATTAAACAAAAGTCCAAAAATACTGGTCTAATTCTGTAAAATTTACATCTTAAATGACAATGATTTTAGTAAATCTTCCTGTTTGAACTGCAGGATCAAGCATATGCTCATATTAAATAATGCAAGTATTATTTGTTCTGATAAGATGGAAGTTCACCAAATTGATCTACAAACATTGGAATCACATTTAATAATGTTTCAGATGATAGAACTTTCCTACTTTTCTACAGTATAATCATATTTTCTAAACCATATATAGTTGAAATTTTCTATACGAAAAATGTAAAGAGCCTAGTGAGAATGTGATAAACCCAAGGCGAATGAAACATTAGGTAGTATTCCCATGCTTTGGAGCAGGTTAGTATTTTCTATATCCAAATATCAAAGGAAGAAAAACTCAGTTTCAATCAAAGCTCAGCTTACCTTAATTTCTCTTCCTGGGTATGTTAACTTGCCACAGTAAAGACAAAGGATGCAATCGAATACATAGCACATACCTAACATGTAGCACAATCACACAAAATGAGGGAATACAATCTCTAAATTATAAATATTTCACTCCTAAAAGAGAATAATTTGTACTGTGTCTATAGGAAGACCTGCCTCAGAGTTAGATTCAGCTCTATAGAGTTAGAAAACTGGCAGTTCACAAAACTGTTTAGAGACTGCTGAAAGTAAAATACAGAAATACTCCAGGGAGCAGAAGAAAAAATGCCTACAGGTTTTCCTAAATAAGTGATGCTGACTCTTTTTTCTTCTATGACATAAATATGTCAATTATTCATGATAAAAAATTTATATACCATATAATAATGATGACCCACAACCAACTGAAACACTGAAAATGTGCTGCTTCCTTGGAAAAGTCTTTAGGAAAAACAGCTAATATTCACTCCTAAAATAAATACAGATTTAATTCTGAAACGGCAGAAAAGGCATTTGAACCAGTATTTGTCACTTTCAACCACCAGGCTGTCAGCTAAGTGGGACATCTCCTTTTTCACCCATAACTTAATTTGCGATTAAATTTCAAATAGTGGCCCAAGCTCCATTTGTGGGGCAGACACCTCTTTGTTACTCATTAGGCATGCTCTTAAGACTTCCTGCTAACTTGTTTTTCTCAGGGGTTTTTAAGCAGACAAAGCGACTAGATCTGGATCCTGACTGAGCTCAGATACAAGCCAAGTGCCAAGCTGGATGCCTGCACTCTTAAGTCCCTGATTTTGCCTGGCTTCCAGAGAAAACTCAGAAAGAACTTCAGGATTTTCAGCTCACCCGTGTAACTACTTATTCTTGCAAGCAAGGGATTTGTGGGAACAGTCCCTTAATTTTTCATGTTCCAAGTTTCACATGCCAGAAAAATTTAATAGACCATCCTGTGGTTTTGAAATCATGCTGAATACAGACTTATTGCCAGCAGATTTTAAATAATTTCCTTCACTATTAGACATAACAGTGCTGTAGAAGTTTGAACTAAAACTTGTTTCCTTGATTAAATGTTATCCCCTTGCCATTCTGACCTACTACCTATAAAGTAAGCTCTAGAGTATATGCTTAAGCATGCATATAGTCCCATTAACTTCAGCAAGCATAATGAGAAAACCAAATGAGAGGTTATGTTTAAGTTACTATTTTAACATTGTTCAGAAGGACTGAACAATTAAATGTTTCTTTGGAGAAATACATTGACAACATTGTTCTCAATCACGTGTTTTTTTCAGCAGAGAATTCTGTTTGCTTAATGGCAAGTTCTGGATTTTCAGAGACATTGGAATTGCTCAAATGCCATGGATTTATAGGAAGCTGTGGAGGGTCTTAGAAAGTTGACATTAAAAAAAATATCACTATTTAACATATGAACAATTTCACATTAATTTTTTCACTATTAAAAATCCTTTTTGTTATTTGAGAGAATTTGAACACCTGAAAAGATGAATGAAAATGCTGGTAGTCTTAAAATTTTCATATATTCAGCAACTGATATTCACTAACTATTCTTTAAACCCTTAAAAGGATTATTTTTCACCCTAGGGAAGAAAAAAAATCAGTTATGTATTTGCAAAGGCATATGGCATCACCTAATCAATCCTTTACCCCATCCCAGAAACGCGTGCATAGCAGAAGTCCTTCATCTAATTGCTTAGAGATATAACATATGCCTGCCAAAGGTAATACAATGTATACCAGTGAGATAATAGAAGGAAAAATATTACAATTTTAGGTTTTAATGTATAACATTTTACCAGCTTGTAACTTGTAAAATTATTTTGTACAGAACTTCATTCAGATTTGTCCACATGCTGGTGATACAGCTCTCAGACATCTAGGATTAAATGCATCTTTTTAAACATTTGATCTTTCATTTATTGAAAAGACCGTACGAGAGCAACTTGAAAATTCAAACTGTTATTGTTAGTCACTAAGAAATAACAAAAGACACACTTGCTGCCAATTTCCACATTTAGTTTAGTAAATTTTGGGGTTAAAAAAAAAATAAATAATCAAGCTAATCATTTGCACTACAAGTTATATTTAATTACAAAATTGTCCTGAGTTATACAATAAGCTAAACTCCATTTTTTATTATATACTCTAAAAATCTCTCAAATCAAAACATTTTTGTGTCCAAGTGACAGACCTACATGTATAGGTTGCAACTAGACATATAATGAATCATTAGTTCAGCTTCAAGCCAAATTTCTTTGAACGATTGATACTGACAAAGTAGCTGTTTAACAGTAAGAAAATATTTCCACTCAAAATGGTTGTCATATTTAAATAGGATTCTTCTCTCCTCACCAGCTCACTTGAGCTTGGGAATCTTAGGCTGTTCATGCCAGCTTTGCTTCAGTGACTCACTCTAACTAAGCTTTTGGATTTTGGTATTTGTGCTGGTTTTATGTTCCATGGTACTGTGCCTCTTTGAGAGCACAGACTGTATTTTTATTAATAAAATAGGATGTATAGAGACATTCTGTCACAGAATTACTCAGTGCCCCTCTGGTCTTATCCAAAAACCTAAAATGAAATGTTAAAAAAGCAGAGGTGGATCAAGAATGCAGTTAAATTGCGTTAACTGGCATGATTCTGGACTCAAAAGAGTTCACTTGGCTCCAACTCCTACATTTAATGAAATATTTCTTTGCACAATCCACATTGCTTGAGGAAAAAAAAAAATAGAAAGTGTAAACAAAGCTTTTAATAGATTCATTAACAAATAGGTAAGTTGTTATTTGTCTTTGATATATCAACTACAGATGAATCTCATTACTACATTAATGCATTTCCCTCTAAATTTCCCTTGAGCACATAATGCTGTTTTATTGCACTTGTTGTCATAGACCCAACCTGTCATTAACTGTACACTTTTCAGCTATGGAGATAGCAATTCTTACAGCTTTCTGTAAGAAAAAGGAAGTTTTCCCTCATTCTTTCATGTCCATTGATAGAATACCCTGATGTCGTTGCAAAAACTCTTATTATTGGGCATTCCTATGGAAGGAACAAACTCCCTTCTTAGATAAAGAAATGAATACTTCATCTTTTTAGTTGTGTGGTACAAATATACTCTGCTTCTGCATTTTACCATGTCCACTCACAGTCTGGACCTATATAGTGTCCTTGCAATATATACATCTATGTGGAATACGCAAAAGACATCCAGGAGTTCATATTATATGCATCGTCACAGTACCCCACGACTGCAGACTTTTAGTAGCCCTTTCAATTCCCATAGTCTTTCTCTACTTTGCATCCCACGTCACTTGGGATTCCTGCAGTAGTGTCCACAGAGAGCTGGAGAAAGAATCTAGATAAAAATAATAAATAATTGATAAATTCCCATCTACTGTTCCTCATTTTCAGAAATCATGTACTCTTTTATTCCACTGAAGCACACGCATTCGTTGCAAAGTGGAACTGAGGCTACATTCACACTGTGTTTCTCACATAACTTTTTGTTTGCAAAGCTGACTTGTGTACCTTTTGCCTTCAGGTGGTTAGTCCAAACATAAGTTCCAGTATTAGCCATTCTTCCTGGGGATTATGCCTCAGAGCAAGGGATTTCGCCAACCTCTTGGTTAATTATGTGTGTCAAGCAAATCTTTAAAATTCTTGCACAGTGATGTTATCCGTTGCAACACCTCTGTCCTTTTTGTAATGCTAGACTTTATCTTGCTTTGTACAGTTTTCTACAATTTATATAGCTTAATGCACTGTCTGTGACCCGAAATGGAACTCTGCGTGCCTTTTGCATAGTGATTGGGATTTCCTTTTGCATAGAGTGTTTTTCACTTTTCCCGATCTAACCATGGCCTGGATCACTTCCCTTACTTCACGAATTCCAGTCATTTTTGCATTGGCTTAGTACTAAGGCACCTAGGAGTGTGTTTCGTCCAAGATCCCAGGAAGGTATTTTACTTATCAGGCACTCAAAAAACTCTCACATGTAAGTTTTGAGTTTTCTATCCAAAATCCTCAGTGGGTACTATGTCAAAAACATTCATGTAGCAGAGCAGCAAGTACAGACACAGCCATCCAAACAACAACTGAACTTGTTTGGAATATTCCTAAAATGGGTAACCAGCCTTGGCTTATATAAGGCTACGCATTAATCTAATTAAAGCATGTTTTTCAGCAAAAAGAAACCTTCTCTACAATACACTGGTAGAGAAACACAATCTTTTAATGAATAGATTTAGAGGAATCTTAAATCTCTGATTTAAAGTGTTTATAGGTTTATGTAAGGCCTATATGTCATGAATGTGTTTTTATATGTATTATAGTGCACAATGAAGTTAGTACAGGTGTTCTGCAAAAATAATTTTGCTGCAGAATATGGAAGATAGATATTGGAGACGGCTTTGTTCAACAGAAAACAAGATTTTATATGGGTTTGGTAGAATCCTATTTTTCACATAGATTCTGTGTAGGTAGATGAGCTACAGCTCAGCTGGCTTCACATATACTACACCCAGTGGCAGTAGGGAATGTGAGACCCAGCCTAGCAGCACATGAGGCTGGATCAAGGCTGGAAGTGGTACAGCAGTGCTCTGCAAACAGCTTTTGTGCCAGTAAGTATACTGCTAAAATGCTGCACTGTATATCTTTATCTATTCAAACCCACATCTACTCCAGGAGATGTGCACCAGGCTCCAGTGCTCAGAGTTGGCATACCTTTACAGAACACAGAGATAATTTAATCTGTTCTCCCACTGCTTGTAAAGTAAAAGTGAATGCGGTCATATAGTTGCAGTATAAAAGATAGGACTAAAGCAAAATGGGTTGAGTACAGAGAAAAATGAAAATTACACCTGCTAATGGGGAACAACGTACAAGCACTGACTGATTAATTAAAATAAATAACCTAATCAAGCTATGTAAATGTAATAAGCAGTTTTTTTAAGTTTTTGTGTGAAAATCCAGGTCTAGTCTGTCTTTCCCAGTGGGTCTTCATTTGCAAGTTAGATGTTTACTGTTCCCTGGGGTTTGTTTTTCCCCATAATTATCATATTGGACTAAATATTATCCTCTTAATGTACAATGCCAAGCACACCACTTAAGTACTTGATAATGCATCCTATGTATCTTCAAACAACATGGCAATGACAATTATTGCACTGAAAGTAAAGTAGAAATACTAGAATACTACCTATTTCTGTAAAGAATGCTCAACTTGCAACTACACAAATGAATATATATAGAATTTGCATTATGTAAACGTATGCTGTTGGATGTCACAGTGTCTGTGGTGTACACATACACATGCACAGAAGAATAACAATTAGAAATGCTGACATTTTTCTTACATTCCAGCATTTTAGTACTTTTCCATTGATGCATTGTGAAAACAGAAGAGCATAATTTGTGAGAATCTCAGTGGGAAGTTCTCTAGGGCTTTTTTAATGAAGTATGTTGCATACCCTTTAGACTATATTTTCCTTTGAAAAGAGTTCTATTGCATCAAAGTTTCTGCATCTAAGCAAGACTGATACTCTCATCCAAATTACACATTATTACAAGATGATCACCAGCTTCTAGCATTTTTAGTTCAATATTTAAGACAACAAACAAGATGCTCAACTTTAACACCAGTTTTGGCTACAGATTACTAATCCACATTAGTTAAACTATTTCAAAGCAGATTTGAAAAGCGGCATCAAGCAAATGTTCCTTTTTATTTTTTAATTTAGAAAATCCTGTTTTTTCTCTGATACAAAAAAAAGGGCCAGATTTATTTCTACCTTTGTTTCACTGAGAGCAATGGAAATTTCATCACAGCTGAATTGAGCTCAGATAGATCAAATCAGTAACACAACATAACATCTATTGCACACCTTAATGTGTACACTGAAAACTGATTGTTCCACTTCTGTGCCAGATTATGGATCTGACTCTGATGTAGTCATAACAAAATAACAAATAAAGGCTACAAAACACAAAATCCACTGCAGGACTAGGTTTGGATTATGTGACCTAATTTGAAGCAGAAATCTCATTGATTTCAGCCTCAAGGCCCAAAGGCAAAAGGTCCAGCACTGTTGCCAGTGAAGTCAGTGGCAAAACTCCTACTGGGTGCAATGTCAGTTTGTTCATTTTTGTATCGGGCTTGCATCAGGAAAACACTGAGTGAAATGTTGGCCCTATCAGTGTCAATAGGATTTCTGCCACTCACCAAATGAATACCAAGTTTGCATTTCTTACATCTACAAAACTAAAGCCAAGGAAATACTATCCCTCTTTCTGGATGAATATCGCTAGCACTGATTGCAGCTTTTGTTCCTTACTCTTCAAAATGTTGCTATCTGAGAGTGTTACTACAACTCATTTTTTCTGTATTTTTTCTGTATTTTTCTCTTCAAACCTTTTCTTTTTTATTAATCAGCTTCTTTTCTCACTCCAAACAGTATGATTTTGGAGTCACACAGGGCTCACAGATAGGTTTATGGTTCAGGGATTTAAGAAACTGAATGAATTTGGGAAAAACTCCCTGTATTTCACTGTCAGAGGATAAAACCAAATTGGGACGTTATTTAAATACATCTTCCTTGCTTCATGTTGACATTCTTTAGGAAGAATGGAAATGAAAAATATTATGTTTTGCAAGAATTTTAAAACCTCTTCTTAACGGTTATAATTCACATAGAAATTTCTGGTTATCTAAAGACCGAAAACAAAGTCTGGAAGATGCCACATTAGCCTCTCACTTCTGACACTATGATGAGATTATAGTTTCCTGGCATTAAGTAAAGTTTCATTGTAATCACAATTTAACAATTTTCAAATAATGTGAAAACAGTATTTAAGCTGTAAGTGTATGCTTTACCCTTATGTCATCACCTCATACCTAGGATATTTAAAGCAGCAGAGCACAGGACAGAATACAATCTGGATAGGAGAAAGGAATTAGAGATGCACAATAAAGTAATAAGAACAAAGGAAAAACTTGAATTACTTAGGAACCACCAATATTAAAAGCCTTCTTGTTTCATATCTAAGGAAAGTGAAAGCAGAAGGAGCCCCCAGAAAAGCCTTTTTAGATGGAGAAAAAGTGAGTGTCAGCACACTAAGCCCAGTCGTCAGGCTAGCACCCCGAGTTACCTGTTCTCACCAAACCTTAGGCAAGCAGCTCCTATGCAGTATATTTCTACAAGTTTAAAGAAAACATTGCTTCTTTAACTATCTCAGGTAATCCATGCTTCCCTGGCATACCAAGCAGATAAGACTAGAACCTTTCTTGATAAACTCCTGCATTGCAATTTATGATTCAACTGAACAGACATTTAATTGCCTACAGTTGGTATTTTACATAGAATAGTGCATGTATCAGAGGTTTAAATTTTCTATTAATGTAAAAGAGGATCAAAATGTTTGCAGGTGAATGATGCCTTTAAAAAGCTGTTGAGGTAGGAAAATGATCAAATACCAGGAAATATATTTATATCTAGTGAACGTTTTATATCAGTGGTTTTATTACTTCTGCAAAGGAATAAAGCTGGAAATAGAGTGAAGTAATTCTTAACTTGAGTAGACTAGAAAAAAAAAAGCAATTTTATTCTAGATCCCAGTCTAACACCTAATGTCAAAGAAAGCTACACGGTTTGAACACTATGCCCAGTCCTGAGTGAAAACAGACAGTTAAAGTCAACCTTAATGTAAGTGCTGAAATCACTGGAAAGGTACCTGCTTACTTCAGGTTGAATTTATTTTTTCTTTTCTTTTCTTTGTTCCTATGCCTTAAAGTATTTATTATCAACTGCATAAAATACACCATTTAAGAACACATGGCTTGGCAACACTTCACCCTTTGCTTTAGTGTTTCTGGAGTTTTAGTTAAACAGTCCTTATAAACTGTTGAAAAAGGAAAACAGCAGAAGAGTAAAATCACAAGAACAGTTTGAGAGATGAAAGCATTCTTACAAAGGACTTGTTTTTAAAGGCAGTCA
>NW_009927912.1:0-26247 GCF_000696875.1 Nestor notabilis | reverse complement strand
AGAGCGGTAATAGAAACAGCAGCAAGTCAAGCATATGCATACCAGTTAGTGTCTGCCTGGGTAACTCGCAGTCCTACACTCACTGAATTAGTGATTTTTCTTTGCTTTGACAACTATCTTTCAGTCTTTGTGGGAAGCTGCCCATGCATGGACACATTTTCACTGTCGTCTTCATCCTTGGAGATGAAAAAGCACGCTTTCCTATAAGCTGTAATGTGTTGGGAAGACATTTGTAAACAATCTCATTTTAAAAGGACAAATAATGAACCTGAATGCCAACTTTTGTTAAAGCAGTTATTTGATAAGCACAAAGTGAGATTCAGAGGGACAGAAGAAAGGAGAGTCACTGGGAGGATATAATTTAGTCCTTAAAAAGGAGCTTAGAAGCAGATCGCAGCTATAATTCAGGCTAATGTTTCATTTCATTTTAAAAGGGAGTCATTAGAAAATGCTTTGAAGCATAAGAATGTCTGCCCATTGGGCTTCCTGACTGGTCTAGGAAGGGAAGATCTCAAACAGTTTAATAGAAAGTTATGTAAAGATCCAGACTTCAGGATAAAAATAGTTGATGTAGTATGCAGAAAATTATCATCATTTCTGGTGCCCTTGGGTTTTGCCCTGCAAGTGCTTACTCACTTAGAAAAAAAAATGAATCCTAATGTCTCCAAACCCCACTTACTTTCTAATTAGAGTATTATTGCTTACATGAGTAAGCATTTGCTGGATAAGTGCTTTTGCCAGCAGTCTGAGAGAGGCCAGCAAGTGAATGAGCACTGGAATGGAATGATCCATTTAGCTACCCAGGAAGCCTGGGTATACCTGGATCATGCCCTGTAGGCAGTAAATTACCTTTCTGTGAGTAAGCAGGACTTGCAATCAGCAAAGGCCCTTACATAAGAGCTACATTTGCTTGTGCAATTACCATTAACCTAAATAAGTAAATAAATAGGAAGCCTCAGGTGTCTGACAGCACTTTGGGAATCAGAAAGTCTCAGATAGTTAAACATAAGTAAAGTCAGGGATTCAACTGCAGTTTGGATTTGGGAGCTGCAAAAAAACCCCCACGCAAAGGCTAAGGTGCCTGCATCAAGTGGCACCCCAAGAGAGGGAAGGCTCCAACCTCTTCACCTTCCAGTAAATTCAAATCTGGCTCAAAGAGTACTATATCTTTATCATGATCAAAACTAATTTGGATGAAAAGTAGTACAAGAAGAAAATATCCTCCTGGATTTATTATCAAGAATATAAAGAAGGCTATTTAAAAATCCAGAATTTACTACCATATAGATATATATGCCCTGAGAAACCAGAGGGTAACAGCTGTTCCAGCTGGCATGTAATAAAAATGTAATAAAATAAGAAAAAATCCAAACAAAACTAAGATAGACAGATAAGACAACATGAAAAAGAAATTTGTCTAGTGGCCTAGTCTTGATCTCTGCTAGTTCAAATGCATATATTCTATAGGTAGTTTCTTGTAAAGAGCTGAAGTATCAAACCAAAAAACGTCTATACGTTGGAGAATAATGTCAACACTTATCTGCAGAGAAACCAACAGACACAGAATAAGCTAAATAAACTTATAAAAACCAGTTCATCTTAATTCATGCAGGAGCAAATTACTATGTTGTCATAATAAAGTAGTTCTTTACTCAACATGGGCACTCTAGCTATATCATTTATTATCAGATCATGGCAGAACTCCCCAGATCATGTAGTGGTGTGCCTTAGATGGAACCTTTCATACAATATTAACATATAAAAAAATTCAGCTCAAATTAACTTATAATTCCCTGTTGAAACCAGGGAACAATGATAGCCACATTAAGATAGAATTACTGAAATCATGATGATGATTATACTTAAAAACATGCAAGAAAACTCTAAAAGCACTCTGCACTGCATACCAAATTTTAGACATAAAACGAGGCATTTCAGAAGCCAGATGCAGAAACAGTGCCACTTTGAAGATGTCATCTGTATATTGGATGCTGAAGTGACTTCACTAGAATAAATGGAAAAATGAAAATACAGTTGCCAATATATAAAGGTGCTCACTAAATGGTTTCCAGGATATATCGTTCTTCAATGTTGTATAACTAGCCTATTTTGTTAATCTTTCTCACCAGAGATAGCTTGCTGCTCAACTCTTACAGTTATAAAAGAACTAAATCTCTATAAATACAGGACATGTTACAGCTTCAGCAAAGAAAACCGATCTATTAAGGAGGCTTTTTTTCAGGTGACTTTCAACAGGCCTTGGGGGCTGCTAAGTCTGGCAAAAATGAACATGTCAGCTTTCATTGAAAATCACTGCCTGGCTAAAATGGGATTTTGAAAGATGAGCCACCTGCTTTATTAACAACAACAGCACAAGATTTTTTTTTTTTTTGTTTGCTTTGTAGACACAAAACTGTGTTCCACAGATCATTTTAAAATGTGAACAAAGGTTTAAAACCAACCGGAGTTATTTTTTAAGGATCTTCCCCCTCCCTGTCATTATAAGCCTCATAAATATAAGACTTTTACAGCAAAGGTTTCCCCTTCCTTCTGTTTTGGCTCCAGGGAATATCTACAGAAAAATAAAACTAAATCTACAATATGAGAGAATCGAAACTGTAAAATGTGAGCAGCATTACTGGAGAGACCGCTGAAAGATTAGGCACAAATCTTACTGGGGCAAGATGACAGGTACATTAACTTATCTGCAGACCATTATAAAACCCAGAAAAGGAACAGAACAATGTAGAGGCAGGTGGCAGAGGTCCACGGGCTAAAAGGTCACCATTTTAATGTACGTGACATCTGGCAACCTGCACTCCAGTCCTATAGTCCATCAGAGCCCACTGAGGGTCAGTGGCAGGGTACAGCTAATTGCAGGGAGGTCTGCGCTATTGCAATACAGCACATAGCATTTCTTGTCATTTTTGAGACTTCTGTCCCAAACCCACTAGCCACAGAGCAATCAAACTTGGTATAGCAAACCCTTTAACTGCCATTCAAAGCAGCTGCCTCTCAGCTGGACCAAGACAGTTGTTTACAACTGTGCAGGGACAGTGATAACTTGAGACTAGGAAAAGGAGGAATGTGCCTTACACTCAACTGAGGTGCAGTGGGGCAATTCACAGGCAGGTATCACAAAGATAATACTGAATGGATAGGGTGGGGGGATGTGACAGGAAACTCAAAGTGAATGTTCCCATTCCTACATTTTGTTTTCTAAAACCTGTTGAAATAGTATTCTAAACCTGTGTGAATGGCTGTGACACATTCCTAGGATGGAGCAGAACAGTCTAGAGAAAAAGCACGATGGCCAACCTTGCTTCTCCTGCTGCCGTTTGGATCAAATAGTTATTGTGACCCACAACAGTTTTCTTCACCCATTCATGAAATTAAAAAGAATTTTACTTCTACTTAAAATATGTAAACCCCATCAAAACAGTACTTTTAGCTACTGCTTTCTATGAACTATGTTGTCTACTTTTCCCAATCACTTCTTATTTTTCAGTTTCTAAACCATCAAAAAACCTAACTACTTTATAAGAGTTTTCTTTGTAATTCACACATGTACACAGATATATAATCACTGAAGTCAGTACTGAAGAAAATAATCTGACTGTAAAAGAGAAGGCTACAACTCAAGAAGGGAAAAAATAATGCCATACAAGATTTTCCGTATTAGTTTGCTTTACCAACATAGAAGTAAGGTATGCCCCCAGAGTAGCATTCATTCATCCATTTGCCCTTGAGAATACAATTATTAGATAACAAGATCTTTATTCTGTTTGTCCAAAACAGTAATGTCATCCTCTAGAGCACATATCATATTGTGACTAAGACACAGGGCAGCCATCACTCAGAACACTGTGCTTCATAAAGATCATTGGGTTTTAGTTATGATGGTAGTACCATCCAAACTGATCAAACTGTACTCAGATAAATGTTTGAGTTTAGCAGGAGATAAATAATCCCATCATCTTTAGGATACTCTCCAGCAATGCATTACAGTAGTTTGGGTTTTCCCTTCAGTCAGTACTGGCTGCCAGCAGTGGCACTAATGAATTTAAGTCCTGCAGCATTTTGACTGATACCAACTTCATCCTAGTAGAAACTGCATGGAGGTAGAATTGCTTTTAAATTTGATCTGTGGTTTGAGGGGGTGAGAAGGCTGCTTATTCTTGTTTGGAAATTGCTAATTTGTCAAAATTGCTTTACATAGACAGAAAGATTTCTCTGAACTTGTTTAGAGCCGAGGTAAATTTCAAATCCCTCCTGTTTGCCCAGCTTCAGTCCTGCTCAGCTTCTTATAGGCACATCAGAGTACCCTGAATTTGTCAAAACTAAACGTCTCCAGCTATCTGCTTTCCAGATGGCATAACCTGCAGCTAAAGCTCCTTCCTCTTTCATGGAGAAAAAAAGAATAATCAAAATTTTAATGAAAATGAACCTCATAAAAATGCTCTGTGGAGACAGTTTTGCTTCTGCTTATTGATATTACAAGATACTGTAAAATTAAAGCCATTCACCCTTACAAGTACTGTTAAGCTTAAGCCTGCGTTAGTTCAGGAGGTAAAACAAGCTAGGTGATGACTCAGCATGAGTAAGCAACAGATGAGACTGAAGTGGATGAAGGCCCTTTTCTCTGTAATTCCCACTTTGTACAACAGTAATGAGACCTGATAACAAGCATCTTGGCAACACAGCCCACTCAAACAGTCTGTGATCTTTGCCTCTATCTCCTTTTGTCATTCTTGTCTTATCTTCTCATCTTCCTTTGCCTGAAAAACCTGCACCTATCTTGGGCTTGTCTCCCATCTTCCCAGACCTGAGCCTTGGTATCTGGTCCTCTCTCACATTTGCCTGTTGATTCTTAGTTCCAGCTGCTTCCTCGGGCTGCTCTGTCCTTAATTATGATTGCCTTCTGTGCGATTACCTTGCCCCACTTCTTTTCCTCATACACAACAGTAAGAAGTTTGTTTTGTCCACTGTCAGCAAATAACGTGTCTTAAACCTCATGCTACTATCTTGTCTTACTTAACAACTGACATCCTAATCATTGTGTGGTGTAGTGGTTTAATTCACAGACCACTAGCATAGTCTAGCAACCCCATGTTGGGAATTTTTGGTGTTGATACCTAACCAAGTTCACCAGCAATCACAAAAAAAGGAAAACCTTCCTTTAACCATCTTTAGTTGACTGATCCCCAAGGCAGAGACTTCTTTTGGAACTGCATGCTTTCCCACAACTCATCATTCCAAGTGTACAGTGCCAATACATCATAGGTACTGACATTACTCTTCAAAAATAAACATCTGTCCATAAACAGACAATATATCAGAGGAACAAATACGGGTTTAGCTTCTTCATTTTAAAGGTTCCTGAAATACAGAAAACCAACCAACTGAATACACAAAACAAGACACGGGTTTCTCTTTTTTGGCTGCCACATACCTAGTCTTGTTTATGACACCTGAACTTCTCCTAAATAGGTCCCATTATTGGTTCCACTTGCTAATCCATTTTTTCTTTACTTCCTGTTTGGCATTAATATTACACTTTCTCCTGATTTGAGAGAGAAGGGGGTAAACCAAGATTTTTCTATTGGAAGTATCCATTTTATTATGTTCCCCTGACACTTATGAACAGTTCACATAGACTTCAAAGGTGGCTAATACTGCTATTCTTATTTATAAGTGGTCCACCATGACTAGTAAAAGTGCAGGAAAAAACCCCAAAAACCAAACAAGATATATTTTGCAAATATAATAATTTTCTATCACTTTATAATTTCAGCAATATCTGTGTAACATACAACATAGGGAGCTGAAAGTTAGGTCAGAAGATTATAATATTCATCATCATGAAATTGAAAAGAACTTTCATGGTTGTAAGAAAAAATATTTTGAATAGTCTGTGACAAGGAAAAAAGGTATAACCAAATGTCATGAATTAAACATAGCATTTACATGAAGCAGGACTGCAAACTTATTTTTGGATTTGATGTGAGTACCATCCTCACATCAAATCCTGTCATTGTGCATGTGTTTGGCATTTTAACTGATGACACATTCCATTGAATTCTCTCCTCCTTATCTTTCTTTAATACCTCTCATGAGAAAATCTGTCTTAGCTATTTGGAACATGCTATATAGCCAAGACTGATGATTAAAACATGACACAGCGTGTTTGGATCTCAAAAAGCCTCTGATGAAAGTCGGATATAACAAGTCCCTCTCATCCAAAAGGTGCTGCATTTCACTAGAGTGGACAGTGTATACAGGACCAATTACAATACAGTCACACTGACATTGTTCATAAGAAAATCTGCCTATGAAAAAATGACTGATAATGGCTAGGAGAGCCAGCTGATTTAACTGATTCCTTATACATGTCTTCATGTTTTCATGCCTTGTCCCTCCTTCCCCTTGCTTCTGTATACGGATCTTTTTAAACCAGATCTCAGAAAACACTTACTGCCTCTTGTCACCAAAAGAGTAATTAACAATGAGCTATCTTTTTTCTTAATAGAAATCCAGTTTGTTAAGATTCTTGGGAAAAAAACAGAAGAAACGAGGCACTAGTAACTATCTAATCAAAGTAGACAATAGCAGAACAAGGACCAATAAATACAGGTTTCACCAGGAATATAATTATTGAAGATCTAGACCTATTTTGCAGTAAACCAACACAGAGTACTGGTATGTACACGATAAAAACTAAACAAAAGGAATAAAATTAAAGGTAGGAGAATTTCATGTGAAAAATAGTAGCTCTTAAAAGGAAATTAATGAAATATTCTAGCATGAATGATTTGAATTAGGTTTGTTTTGTTTTTACCTTCAGCACAGCTCTTCCTATTACATTCAAAGGCTCCTAAACAAATTTGGCTCATCTTTTACTATTTAAATGAACTTTATGCTGTTAATTAAAGTGGTGGGGGAGTGCTATCTAACAACCTACAGGCAAAAAGAACTGTATACACAGTAATTACAGCATCTGGTTAGTTCAAAAAATATCAAGACAATGCGAGCAATCTGTTCCCAAAATGTTAATTAGTTTCCACATAAGAAAAATTACTCATGATAGATTTAAAGACATGTGATGTGGCAGAGAGGAGAGTGGATAGACACATCATCCAGCTGCGGAAAATATGCGACTAACTCAGACACTCTGCATTCTCCTTTGAAGATGACCAGTGCAGTAATCTGTGCATGTGCATAAACTTACAAGCTTGAAATAGACAGCAACAATGGCATCTTAATTTAAATGAAAAAATACATAGCAGGAAAAAAGTCCCACCAAAACACAACAGCTGTATCACATACTTGTATAAAGAAAGACCTCAGCTCCTGTGCTCAAAACATCCCGTTGTATTAGTGGAGAAAAGTTGCAGTTGTGGCAGCACATCGGATGCTCATCTAATTCAGACATCATGGTAAAGCTAAGGCCAATGTGGTATCAAAGACTGGCATGCAACAATCGAGGCTATTTTGTGGGAGCATGGAAACTACAGCGATCGCTGACAAGTATCCCAGTTAGACAATCTAAAAATGATAATGAAGGCTGATGCGATGGGATTGCCTCATACAAGTGTATTGTTTTGTGCAAGTCCCATTCCCTGAATAAACATGTTCAGAGAGACCTACAAATTGAGAATTTCAATCAACCAGCATCACAGCAACAAAGAGGTTGTAAAAAACACACACTTGGAGGATACAAGGATAAATGAAGGCAGACACCAGGGAGATTCTTTTTAGCAGGAAAAAAAAACAACCTTATCTGAATTATCCCAGTCTTCAGTACTCCTTGTCATGAAAATCTTTCAGACATTTTGGCATTTCTTATGCAATGATCATTTTGCTTTTCTACTTAGATATATCCTGAATGCTTTGCTTAGTCTGACATGCATCCTGTTACTACTTTGACTGCTTCTTCATTAACTTCGGAGTTAGTATCAGGAAGGTTTGATTACTCATTCAAACTTACCCACATACTATTGCTGATGAAAACTATATGAAGGATTCTTCAGCAATACTTAAAGGGTGTAAGAATCAAGATGGGCTTGATTCTTAATTGCTATGTATTAATACAGCTGCATCAAATTCTGTGATGTTACATAAAACTATGATTGAAAATTGTATCTCTGTGAATACCTGCACAATAAGGATGAAGCTTAACTGCACGCTGCAGCAGTATGCATAGAAGAATGAAAAAAACCCTATACTATCTCTGAGGGTGCTCATAAGGCTCTGTAGCTGGCAGGTTTTCGAAGAAATTAATTAAGTACTGGACGTTTTTTTCCTAATTTCAATGCCAATTAAATGTAAAAGTCTTAAGAATCTGAATTTTCTAAGGATAAATTATTTCTGAAGAGTAGAGTATATTTTGGCAAAGTTGATGTGAGAAAAATAGTTTGCTTCAACTGCCCCAAACCAAATGATTTATGAAAGATTTTTTGACAAAAATCAATTTTTTGTTTTAAACTTCTATTCAGAACAACCTCTGCTTGGCAGTTGCTAGTCTTGGCGTTTCTCCAGCTGTCAAGTATCACTAAACCTGAAAGTTCTGGCTTAGTTTTTTGCTCTTTATATTTAATAAATGGCTTAAGAAGTAATCAAGCTTGCACTAAACCTGGAAGAAGGCATTAGTTGCAAATAAAAAAGAACGTTAAAAGTCAGGGGTTTTCATTACATTATTGGCCTACTGGGGAAGAAGGAGAGTTTGATTAACAAATAAAAGTTCCATAAGGATTATGCCTCAAGGCACAGCTGCCTAACACGGACATGGAGTACCCATGGCACATCATCCTTTGAACTAGCGCGGTCCGAGGATGTCACCTTCTACTGTGGCCCTTTTATTGGACCTCTTCTGTACAATCATTTTATATACTGCATGACTTGGTCCTCAGGGACACCTGAGAAAATCAAAAAGCAACCAAGTCATTTAAACTGGTCTAGTACTTATTGACTTTCCAAAGGGCTTACCAACCCCTTTCTCTGCAGCATGCCCAGACTTCCGTGTAATAGAGATGCAGAATTTGGGCATCTCCAACATAAGTGCTTATCCACCCATGTAACTGAAAGAATACATATGCTGAAACAGAATATGGATGCTGTATGCCAGTCGTGGGACAAAGGGACACTGCAGCTCCATGATGGGCACAGTTTTTGTTATCTGGCAGAGGAAGGCTGAAGATGTATGTCTCTTGGGTACCTACTCATAAGACCTGGGAACTGTCTGCTTGAAAGGTCAGATACTCCTGCGTTGCAGGATGTAAGTAGAAATTTGCAGATGGAATGAAAAAAGGTAGGCATTCCCTTCCTCTTTCCTATTTTTTGCCATCTAAATCCTGCTCCTTGCTGTTAGGACTTTGGAGGAATTAGTATCTCATCTGCAGTAGATGCACAATCATTAGTAACAACACAGTTTAATCTTAAACTACTGAAATCAGTGGAGTTAGGGTGGATTTATACCACTCAGTTTGCAAACAGAATCTAGTCCTTAGGTTGCTTACTATACTATTTTTATACTGTGACCTATTTAAGTAGTTATCTTTGGAGAGGAAGGTTTAAGTAAAGATCATGGTAAAAAAATATGTGTCTCATTTACATACTTCACACACAATTTCTTTTAGTAAACAGCCAAATAGATGTGTGTTTAATTGAATAAATACTGCAAAAATTAATAGAAAAATTGTGTAAAAATACTTAAAGTTTAATAAAAAATTTATTCAGTTATGGCTGAGGCTTTCAGAAAGGGTTAGGAGATTTTCTACTGTATCCAGATTCAAGCTTGTTTTATTTACATGACTGCCCTCTAACTTAATCCCTTCTTTGTATTTTGTTTGTGAGGTGAGAGGTTTCAGGTAACTTAAAATATGTATATTCTTGCAAATCATTACAAAGAATTCTTTATACATATGTCAAAATATGTTGAATAAATAATTTTAGAAAATGAAAAGATGAATCCATATAAAAAGCAATACCTGAAGAAAGATCTAGGTTTTTATATGTAAGTAAACCAGAAGCACTAAAAAATTTGAAACGACAACTATTATACTGCTATAAATATTTCTAAACAAAAAAAAACCCTGTTTATTTAATCACTGTGAACAAAGTGAAATAACATTGAACGCAAAAAGACTTCAATATTCAAAATAATCTGCACAGCCAAGAGGATTTGGTTGCTCTGAAAATGCAGATTGGCTTCACACCTTGTGTTATGTTACAGGAAAAAAAAATAGGGTGCACATTTCAATCCTATTTTAAACAGGATCTATGAATAATCCCTGGACTCATCCATCCATGTCAGACCTAAATCTTGTGAGTTCTTCAAAAAAAGCCTGTGCCACACAAGGAAGGTATCCAGGCTGCAATAGCTGCCCCCACTCAAGTCCTTCCACAGCCTGTTAGCAGCCCTGCCTCGCATCACCTAGTGCTGATCAAGTTACTATTTCCAAAAACAAAGATGTTTCTGGTTTTATGTCATCATTTATCCCATCTTCCTCCTCACCATCTATGCTGCATCTGATTTTGTTACCAGCCCTTTTGTGCCTTACATGCATACCCACCTCTGGCAGGCTCTTTCCTGTTGTATCTGCCATACTCCAGAAAAAAACATTAGCACATAAAAATCTTATTGATGGTCATATGCTCATTTTGCACATCACTACATTCATTTTCTTACTGGAATTAAAATATTTATCAGAATTTGTTAGAGCCAGCTGTATTTGATTGGGTTATGTCTAGAAGCAAGGAGTTTGATCCAGACATCATTCTTCTTAGTATATCTGATAGTTCTTCTAAGAGGTTCTTGAATATATATGCTTTTCACATTTTAAGCAGCGTTTTCAGCTTATTCTTTCTTCTACCAACGTATATAATGGTCAAAGGATGTTTACAATGTGCTTACTGGATCTAAAAGGCATCTCAGGCTCCTTCATTCTCTGGCTTTGTAAAATGCTCTAAATCTTTTATATAATTTTCACGAGTTTGAAGGAGAGCTCAGTTTTTAAATCTTTTATGCCAAAAATGCTATCTTTTTAATCTGCCTTCTATCCTTCTCATACTAAAAATTCTCTTTGCTCTTTGCTACGTGGTTTCTGCATTACACTAAGGTATGTAACAGTCAGAGTTTGATTGGAGAACAATAAAATTAAAGTTTACCGAATATTGCTGAAGTTTCAAGATTTGATTATTTTTATAAAGATGAGAATAAAGATGGCCTGAAAAATTATTCCAGTGAAGGAAAAAATTGCGTGTATTTCATTCCAAAGAGTTCCTTTTTAAAATAACTATTGAAAAAAGCGTTTCTGTAAATTGAAAGCAAGGATTATCTTCATATTATGAACTAACTTAATATTTATTCTGGTCCTTGCTGGAAAGATGAATGCAACTCATAGTCAATAACTCTTTCAGACTGCCCCTGGTTGTTGTTTTTTGAAGGATGTAGATAGACATAGGATTCCTTTTTTTAAACCACTGAACATGACTGATTGGGCAGATACAACCCAATCATATTTATCTATTTATAATTTATCTCAGTTTGTTGCTATTGAGAAAGCATTGTGGGAAAAAAAATCTCAGTTCTCAAAATACTGTGTTGTGTGTAAAGATGGCATCTTTGCTATAGCTCTAGTCATGAAGAAAAATACTACTAGTCTCAAACCAAACTCAGTCTGAACCCTTTTGTAATGAGTACTCTCTAATATTGTTTAATTGTCTGTGAAGATGCAAATAGGCATAAAATCCATAATAATTAGTTTGAGATAACTGGCTGGGGTTGAGGCAAATCATCTGATATCAGAATTTCTGGTCACTTTGCACAGTAAAAGGAGAAAATTAGGAGGGATATTCTGTGAATGCAACGGAAAGGAAAAAGTTTTGTTTATTAAGAATTTCTCTATCTAGCAAACCTTCTAGCATTTCCTGTGTACTGCAGACGGTACCCACAAGAACATACAAGCCATATTCAGCATCTACCTGTTGAACTTCACACTTGTAAGTTAGATAAGAACCAAAATTTGCAAGGAAAAACCAGAGACTACTGAGAAAGACACAAGAACCAAATCCCTCCTGCTCTCTGCTTGGTGTGAGTCAGAGACAGAAAAGATCCATAGCCTACAGAATCATAGAATCGTTTGGGTTGGAAAGGACCTTAACATCATCTAGTTCCAACCCCCCTTCCGTGGGCAGGGACATCTCACACTAGACTATGTCACCCAAGGCTCTGTCCAAAAATTTCACACATTGGTATTTAGGGAAATGAACCACTTACACTGTGGTCTGTGTTTAATAGGATTCTTCAAGTGATACCATTGCATTTAGCATCACCAGTTGCTGCTATGTTCCAGATGATAAACGAGCTAAAATAGGAGCACACTACTGTGTATCCATTCACCTGAACGGACACCTCTCAGGGTTTAAAATTGCTGCTGGTTTGATATTGCACTTAGAAATGAATATCAATCCAGTGACTTTGCCGCATGAAAATAGGTCACAGTGGAAGCATATACTATCTAGAAACTGACACACCACTTATATGCTATATGTGGGGCTTTGACTGAGTCTATAATTAGAAACTTACCTTATACTATGAACAAACACAAAAGCCAACAAAAGATAAAAGAATAAAATGAACTTCAGATAAAGCCTAGACAATATTGGCTCTATTTCTGGTTAACAAGAAAAGGTTGGACCTTTTTATGCTATTATACCCCTCCAACACCTGCCTCCAGCAAACGAGCAGATATTCAAATAAAATTAAGCAGTATATCCTGGAATGCATGGTTTGTGCAGAAAGATCATGGAGTAAAAAATAAGGGGCAGAGGATGAAACAAATAACAGGTATATTCATTTCTCTTCCTTGTGTTGTTGTTGTGGATCATAACATTACCTATATGGAGTTGTCGAGTTTCCCACAAACGTCTTTATTCCAGTCTTGAACATTCCAGCTAACAGTCTGCTTGGCTGCAAGGAAAAGAAAATAGATGGAAAGAGCAGCAGGTCTTTTAAATAACATTTCTGGAATGTGTGTGTGTGCATGGGTGTTTATATTTCCACATGTATATTTTTATTGCAACACATCTTTAAAGTTGCTGAATTATTATCTTTCTTGTTTATGGAACTTTGATCTTGTAAGCACTGACATTAGAAAGTGTATTAACTACCTTATAATTATAAAAGAAAAAATCCCAAAACTGGTTGGCAGTCATTTTTTAAAACGTATTTAATGC
Source organism: Nestor notabilis (assembly GCF_000696875.1). Lineage (NCBI taxonomy): Eukaryota > Metazoa > Chordata > Aves > Psittaciformes > Psittacidae > Nestor > Nestor notabilis. The sequence continues at coordinate 13,011 of NW_009927912.1, read as the reverse complement.
CTAGGACTTAAGAGTCATTTTTGAATGTCACTCACATGTTCTTCAATGAATTCAGAGAAAGAATTAATTTTATCTCAAGCTCTTTAAATTACTGCAGCCAAGTACATACACATACACCGTAACATACTGTGATGTTTAGATTTAAACAACACAATTGAAGAAGTATCCCTGGTCACGGTGCATATCTGCCTTCTTCACGAAGATATACAGATGAAAGCGTGGCTGGAGAAACCACAAGAGTATATTTTAAAATAATAACATCCTTAACTTTTTGGTGAAGCGGCAAACTTCTATTCCATTGTGTTAAATCAATTATTTTGCCAGAGTTTGTAAAATTAGTGTCAAAACTGGTTCTACTATTCATGGTAAAATATACAACATATTAGTACGGTTGGATTTCACTCATCACTTAAAATTTTCACTCTTTGTATGTTACATTATATGTGATTCTTCAAAGGAATAAGATTATACCCAACAGTGAAATGCCATTCAGTCTGTCTCCCTACCATCTGAGGACAAGAATGTACTGACTAAACATTTTGGGTGTGATTTCCAGAAGGCTACACAGGAAAGGTTTGCAATGAGCTCTTCGTTCTGCTCAGTTTTCTCTTAAACTAATTTCAAAATGTATGAAACACACAAAATTCCCACTTCTCTGACCATTCCAAATCACAATGCAATATGCATCAACCGGGCTTCTGTCAACATAATTGGCTACAGCAGTCAGATTTTCAGAAGAGCTTAGCTTCAGCTTTGCCACCAAAACAAATAAGATTATCAGAACAAGCTCTGCATACAAGACGCTGACTTCTTTGAAAAATCTGTGCACAAGCGTCATGGTTGGAGATGCCTGAGGGCCCCTTCTGAACATCTGACCTTCATCTCAAGTACCAAAGTGGTGTTCCTTTAGAAAGGCCCATTCCCCCTGTCTTTTCCCCTTGTAAAAACCCACTCTTTTGCATCTGCAGGATTAGCAGAACAAAATAGGGTATGGAAGGGATGCCATATGTAGTCAAACCATTTCACCTTTTACCGGTTTTTCCTGCTGCTCCCTGCTCCATCCCACAGGAGTATTTAATTATTAAAGAGTAGAAAAAACCAGAAAAGACCTTTTGCACTAACTTGTCTGTTCTTGTGAATTTCTGAAGTTGGGCTTAGCCTAAAGAAAGATCTAGATGCTGATGTAAATTCACATTTGGATGCATTTTGCATTGATTGCCAGCATCCATGTGAAAGCATATGTATTTGGGCCCGAAGAAAAGATTTTCTAAAAATGGGCATCCAGCTGCTTAGCAAGCATTGAATTCAGAGTGATGGCACAGAGAATCCTCTTTGGTTGTGGTTTCCCTTTTGTCTTGCTTGCTTACTATATTCATTGACTTCTACAGGTATTCCATTTTCTGTCCCTGTAAGAACCATATAAACACTATCATATTAATAAATATAGGACATATTTAGATCAAATTAAGTATTCCATGGAGAGGCTTAGTCTGTTACTAATTGGGATCGACATAAACACAAAGCTAAAGGTTTTTCTCCCAGGAACAAAAAAAAAAATGGAATTTTATAAGCATCATTTGTGGCCCCTTGAGAGAGGGACACCTAAGGATTTTGCAGAACCATGTGCCCTTTTCATTTACTAGCATATCCCAGAGGGAGAAAGAAGGTGGAAAAGAAATAATACAAGTACTGAATTACAGATAGAACAAGTTCAGAGTTTAATGGTAGAAGACTATTCACAAATGCCAAAGACCATCAGTGTATTTAATATAGCTATGACCTCCCTGTCTCTCTCTAGCTGTCAACATTTCCAGATAATTGAATGATGAAACAAAATTAAACTTCTGATGTAATACTTTCTGTAAACACACATGTAAATGAAACTTGCTGTTGGGATGACAGACTGTTACACTTCAGTCATACCCAAATGACCACACTCAGTGTAAGATAATTTGCTGGGCTTGGCTGGGACAGACTTAATTTTCTTCATAGTATTTGTTTTGTATTTGTGCTGAAGCAGTGTTGATAACACAGGGATGCTTTAGTCACTGCTGAGCAGTGCTTACACAGAATCAAGGCCTTTTCTGCTTCGAATCCCACCAGCGCGTAGGCTGGGGGTTCACAGGGGACACAGCCAGGACAGCTGACCCCAACTGACCCAAGGGATATCCCAGACCTTATGACATCATTGCTCAGCATATAACGCTGGAGAAAAAAGGAGGGCGATCAGACACTGGGAGTGATGGTGTTTGTCTTCTCAAGTAACTGTTACCCCGCTTTCCTGGAGATGGCCGAGCACCTGCCTGCCAATGGGAAGGAGCGAATTAATTCCTTGTTTTGCTTTGCTCATATGCATAGCTTTTGCTTTACCCATTAAACTGTCTTTATCTCAAACCACGAGTTTTCTCACGTTTACTCTTCCAGTTCTCTCCTCCATCCCATTGGGTGTGTGGGGCTTAGTTGCCAGCTGAGGTTAAACCACAACAGGCAAGTGGACTAAATGCAAGATCTAGATAAGACTGTCTTAACATGAAGATCTCAAAGTCCTTCTTGAACATATGAAGTACAGCATGGTTGTATTTATACTAGGGAAGAAAAGGGAAGAAATGAGTAAGATATCTGGTTGCAAGTCAGTGCAGTGATTAATTTCTTTTTATTTTTCCCAAAAGTCTCTTTGTTTAAAGCTAATTATAACTTGGGATGGATGCTAATACATCGTATGGTATAAAATAATAATAACATTTTATGCAAGCAAAAAAACCAGTATGGTAGAGACTTGAAATATCTAATTACAGCCATTTACTTTACTATGGCTCAAGTTAACTAAATTCTATGAAGTACAAATAGACACTGTGGTTTCCCAGACAAGGTGCTGTAGAAGAGTGAAACGAAACAGAGACCAAGAAGGGAAACAGAATAAGGTAACTAATGGGAATACACTTTGCAGAGCAAATGTTTTGTCTGAGCCTGTGCAGAATACTAAAGAGAAGAATTTTGCCTCTGTCTATTAAGACTAGATTACATTTGCAGGAAAATGCAATGTCAAGAAACAGCATTTGGGACTTTGGGTGGAATCTGTCATCTTCTTTGGGGCTAGCAACAGACACATTTGATAAGCATTTTAATACTGCACTAATTTCTTAACATGTTTTGCTTTAACATCCTACCTATTTAAAAACAGTTAAGTACAACTGAAAATTAAATGTGGTATTTAATTGTGTATTAAAGGAAAACATCCCACTCAGTCTGAAATCAACATATGCTTTAGGGCTTTATTTAGCTTTGTGGGAAAGAAAAATAAATATCCATTCTCCTTTGGGGTTTTCCTTTAACATACTTGGTTTTGTTCCCTGGGCAAATTTAAAATAAAAAGAAAAAAGAGCAGCTACAATCACTCACAGAGCTGTACTCCTGCCACAAATTGCTAGGCCATTAATGGTCTGTCAGTGAAGAGATGTTGGTTGGAAAATCATTCTTTCTCAAGTGCGCTATTAGAAGCTATTCCTGAACCTTCATTTGAGCTCTTTTCAAATATTACTTTAAAGGCTTTGCTGATGCTGTTGCTCATGACAGCATCATGCAATAAATTAGTGCAGTAGCATAAAATCTGCTAGCTTTTCATAATTATTTATGATGTTACAGCACAGAGGAAAAGTTGGAACTTCATACCTGTTAGGGGTAATAGTGACAAACCAGGCAGGTAGGAAGAAATAAGCATAAAATAACCGCAAGCAACTTGCACTCTGCTAGGTGAAATAATGTTGCTCCTGAGATCAGAGATGCTTTTGCCAGCTTTGACACCAGCTGCAGTGGGCTAAGTGCCCATCCTCACATCCTGCAAGGAATTCCCCAGTCAATCCTAACACAGAGATGATGAGACAAATCATATCTTGTTTAGTGATATAAATCCCAGTTCAGCTCTTACAACTGTCCTAATGTTGTTAGCAAAAGGGTAATTTAATATTGCTGACCCAGTTCAGCAAGGTGGTAAGAGGTGATAAAGGGAAGTATTCATCATGATTAGGTTAACACACACTTTCAGTGAAACAGAACTGACCCATGTAGAGATCACATGTAGGGACCCAAGCTAGTCTTCCCTCCTGAATAAACCAGAGAAAAAAAGCAGCAGAGACTCACCTCCCCCTTCCTCAGCATTCATTAAGGTGGTAGAAAGTATCTTGAAGTGGATGCTCCACTGCTGAATGGGGTAAAAAAAAAAGGCTGCTATAACTCTCCATACAGACGAACCCATTGAGTAGTTCAACAGTAATATACATATAAAAATACCTATAAACCTCTAGGAAGGTGCAGCAGAAGACAAAAGAGACAAAATATATGAAGACAAAAGAGACAAAATATATGAAGACAAAAGTATAATAAAGAAAGGACAACTTCAGCCTATCCAAATGCTTCTTTACCAGCATGTTTATTAGATGGCTATTCTGGCTATTTTGTAAGACATTCATTCCCTCTTTTTCCCACTCTCTTCTTTGTTGTGACTGTTCTCATTGTTATAGAGTTGAGAAGAATTTCAGATGAAGGAGTTACATTTTCAATAATACATCAAACATAATCTCAACACATTCAAAAGTGATGGGACCCATAGTAAATTACATGTTGCAAAGCCTCATCAGCTGAAGCGATTACTCCATTTCTTCGAGCCATTTTAAAAGAGCCAAGAAACTGATGCTATTTACATCGTGTATATAAATAACATGTATCTCATATTTATATAAAATGTGTGAGATGGGTGAACATTTCTGCAAGCATTCATTTGAATTTTAACTTGAATTCATATTAGCAGTGATTGCACAATGGAGACAATGATTGTACCCAACCCCTTTTGAATTTTCTCCCCTACGGATTTCAATGAGTGTCTGCTTTTTGCATGAGCTTTCTCAGAGGCAAGGGCTTGTGATGACAAATGCAGTATTTACAGAGAGTGTTATTTCAAAAAATCATTTCAGGAGTGCTGCTAAAGATGCAGCCATGTAAAGACAAACTTTTGTATTACAAAAAGGGAGGGGGGAAGAAGACTGAGAAGGGTTTTTTTCTGGTATCTTGTTTGGAGGCTGCTTTGATTTCATTTAAAATGTGCATATAACCACTGTAAAACTTAAAACCTCCTTCAAGAGATTTCAGTAGTGTTACCAAAGACAAGAAGCATTTGGCAGCAAAGTGTTTCAATCCTGCAGAAAGAAAGATATATGAGCGTATGTTTTTATGTATATTAGTTCAACTGGTAAAGGTAAGTATTTTTGCAGGAAGCTGCAGTTAATCATGTAACAGTATATTATATAGCACAGTGGGTTTGGTACATGACAGTGCTTCACATTGCAGGTGGGTAACATTTCCGAAGTCCCACGCAGGAGAAAACAATGAGCCACCCACACAAGGCATTGAAGCACCTTGCAGAAATGAAGTTTACTTTGCTAATGAAAGCTTTATAACCAATAAATCTCACCACCTGCCTGGTATTATTTTACATGGCGTAGAGGACAATTCATCACAGGGTGACCTTATTCCCAGAATTCCTTACCAGAGGCCTTGAGGCAAGTAAAGTTGCACATCAGAGGGCGAATGTGAGTGTGGATTTCATTTGTGAGGACTCTGCAAGTGGAAGAGGAAAAGAAAAGTAATAAAGCTATGCTCATTCATTCAGAGAGCGAAAATAACATACCCCGCTGACGCCTGAGGAGTGTGACTAGAATTCCAAATACTATTTTTAATTTTTTTATTATTCAGTCTTTAGAATAAATAATAGCACTTAGAAGGAAATAGTACCCATGAACAACAAGTATATTTAAGAAAATCATACACCATCCTGAGAAATCTGAGTATTATAAAGAGGAGTTGAAATTGACCATGTCATTCACCGTAACTATTTAAGGTTCAGTTATGCAATGCCGTGTCATGCCAAGTTAGTATTGCCCACCAGAAATATCACACAGGTGGTCTCCCCCAATTCCCAACCAGATCAAAAAAGCAGCACAAGTTGGCTACTTTTGCACAATTATATTTGCTTACTGGTTTGGAAGCTGTTTTCAAATTTCTATCCTCTGACAGGCTTTTTCCTAAAATGTCAGTTAAGATTATCTGGGACTCTCATGACTAAAAAACGCAATGGCTGAAGGACATAAAGTTTGTGAAAACTGAGGTGACTTCCCAAAAGACTTTGATGTATCCCTGCAAGCTGGCGATGTCACGGATATTTCCAAACCTACTGGAAAACTCATCATTGAAGTCTCATACCCACTTGACATACAGAAGCATTCTTACTCATGTCAAACTACTAGGAGCCTGAACTCTCAGTCCCAGAAAGTTAAAAGCCTATATTTCAACTGTGGCTAATATTTTTGGAGTTGTAATTTGCATTTAATTGGGACTGATATTTCAGAGCTAGAGAACACTGCTGGCCTATGATGGACAGCCAAATAATAGGCAAATAAATCAGGTTTTGAAAACACCGGCCTTAAAGAACTTCTCTGCAGAAAAAATAGCATGTAATAAAAATAGAGTGAGGAAAAGCCATTTCTAGTTCTGTAGCTGAGCCTCAGGGCAACCTTTTAGCTGATATACATACGGCAAAACCGGATTTGCACAATGGTTTTTTACAGTTTGTACGTATAATATAATAGAGATGGCTTTGTACTTTAATTCATGTTTGCCCCTGTATGACACTAGCTGAAACAGCAGTGAGTTTCTGACATTGTAGATCTGAAGGCAAGGCTGCAATGTAACAATAGCCCTGGAGCCACCAGTCATTCAGGTCTGGATTTTAAAGGATGTTTTGGGGGAGAACAGGAAAAAATAATTAAAAAAAAAAAAGTCACTAACTTTGTGTACAAGTTGTTCCCCTAATGCATAAAGACAGAAGAAAACTTATGCTGAGAATGGAGAAGGAAACAAGACTGAAATGTACTCAATAGTCAGGCCAAAACAGTCTTGATTCCAAGTAAGAGAAGAGGTTCTGAGGGCTCTTTGCAAATGAAAATTGGCAATTGGCACTGAGCCACTTTTGTAATGAGTCAGTGCCTAAGTCACTACTATGGCCAGTGCTTTGCCACTGTTGACTAACAAGCTTTGTTTGTGAAATTCAGCTCAATTTATTATACAGAGATTAAATTTGATTTTCTACTACATTGACAAATTATGTACAGTCAGACATAAGAAAACCTCCCTTCCTGTTAACATATATTTGTTGTATTTCTTATAGCTGCAGTTCAAAAGAAGTTGGGGGTCATCATAATTGTTGGATTAATACTATTATATTTGTAAGATAACAAAAACGACATCCCAAAAACATATCTAAGCATTTCATTTCCATTGCAATAGGCAAAATTTCTAAACACTTAAAATACGTACCCTAATGTTCAAAAAACAACTGAGAGAAAAACCAAAGTTGGAGTTTACATACAGATTCTATAAAAAAAGTTCAAATACTTAAAATACCTCAAACATAGGCAACATTTACGTGCTCAGCTAAAATGCAAAGCAATCAATAGGTCATTAACTTATCTTCTAACACACTATAAATAAAGCATAAATAAATTAAATGAACTTGCTTAATGGCCAGGGTAACACCAGAAGCAAAATAGTGGCTTTTTAAAGTGCCATTTCCCAGGAAAGGAACACATCAGACGTTCTCTACAAGTATGCAAGAGTCAGCAAGTATGCTGACTCTAGCATATTGTACTGCGTGACATTTTCAACGTGTCAGTCGGCTATCAGATTTCCTCCTCTCCCCATCCAAATCTTTAGCATTATGAAACTTAAAAAAGGTTCTATTTGCACAAGCTTTCTTGTTAGATTTTTGTCTGGTTTTCCACTATGATACTGTTTCTTGTTTGTGCCAACCTGCATTTTTGTCACCCTCAATAAAAGTTGAGCCCACTGACTGAATTATATTTGAAAGATCAATATCAGAAAGATAGTGTGGGTCCTACCAGCTTTATGAAAAATTGAGAAACACTGAAAATTCCCATCTGAGAAACAAGCTCCTCATACCTGCTCCCACTAAGGGAAAGCTCTAAAGAGAGTTTATACCTCTTTGGACAATAAAATCAAGAGAAAAAAAACCAAAATCACAGGAAATCAGACTTCATTTATTTTCACAGTTATGGAAACACTGTTAATTAAATGTTTGTGTGATGAAAAAGTTCTCTACAGGGAAGTGTCATTTCTCAGCTCCACCCCTACATTCAAGATGTAGCTTCGATTACAGTCTCTTATAGAAAAGTAACTTAGGTGTCATGTGGCTCCACATACCCCTGGCTCATCTGTAGTACATTTACAGTCCTTTCCTTTAGAAAATCAGGATCATATTTAGCATCAGATGAAGCAGTACTTCGGAGGAAGCAGGGGAGATCATCCACCAGAAAGCTCTAGCCAGATTAAGGTTCACTTTGTGAACTCTGTAACCTCTGTAGCTGTACCTTCCTCTGTCCCGCAGGGACATAGAACTGCAAAACCATTGGTATTTCACAGATAGGTGGATAGCCTGGGCAAAATCCTAGGAAATCCCCAAATTAAAACACATTTGCTAAAAACAACCCAAGAATATTTTAGGAGTGCTTTCAGCAGCAGAACAGCTGAACATAAATTCTTCTGTAATCTGACCTAGTCTGTAGAAAGAAACATAGATATAACCTCTACAGAGATGGAAAAGATCCTATGTTTAAACTGAAGGGAAATGAATTCAATGAATGCATGAAGGGGGGATTCATTTCTTTGTCCTTTTGTACCTTTCTTTTTTGATGTAGCTTTCTGGAGTAGCTCACCAGTGGAGAACAGGGAAGTCCTCAAGAGTGAAATGAGGATATGCATCTGAACTTCCCCGTGGGTGAAAGCATACAGGTTTTGTTGAAAAAGCCACATGGTGGCTTTATGGATTGATTGTACCATGAAGCAAGGCACAGAGTTGTCCCTTTTGTAGAAAAGAGGTTATGAAACAGACAGACTGGCAAAAAGTGGCTTTTGCTCAAGAAGAGACTCCTAAGGACACTTTCAAAGGCAGTTAAAATAGTAACACTGCTATCCTTAATGCAGAAAAATTAAAAAATGCAGTTGCTGAGCGTATTTCACAGTATATCAGTAGAGCTGAATATTTTTACCATCTGAAGAGGTTGAAAGTATACACTTATATTGCAAGCAAAATGTCTTTAAGTCCAAAGACGACAGCTTAAGATAAGACTAGAGTACAGCCATCTGGCTGCTTACATTGCTTCTTTTAACAGGCTGCACTTTAATGATGCTTATTTCCTGCCTTGCTGTTCTCCTAATTTGACAGCGAGACTTAAATGATAATTGTGTTTGGGAGATCTGAGGTAGTGTTTGGTGAAAGCACAAGTAGTAAAAGAAATGAGAGAAACACAACATTAACCACTCTTTTTGTGTATAACACTCTGTAAGTGTAAGATCTTTCCTCATGTCACACATGAATTCTTGTAAGCACGGATTCATCATGTTCTCTCCAATATTATAATTCTTGAAATACAGTCTTTGGTTTCACTAAAATTCAAGTTCTAATTCGAAGTATTAACTGCTGCTTTATTCCCAGGAGGGTCACAAGTCTTCCATAATGCCTGCTCCTAAAGGATTTGCTTTTTTACTGTCACTGCTTTTTTCCAATATTATTGGAAGAACTGTGCTTCTGTTCTAAAATAAAAACATGTATTGAATACATTTTAAACAGCAACTGAAGTATAGGAACAGACACCATACACAAATATTTCTCTAAGTAAATGAAAAAAAATACATGACAAGTCAGAAAAAAATGGCTTGTATTTACACAGAGAACTTTCCTTTTCACCTTCCATCTTCACCTTTCACTACCTAGACGGTTGGATTTTTCTGATGTACATGGACAGCAGCTAAAGGAGGTGGATAAGTGCTAATGTCCTACTAAAACCAGCCTCTTTTGAGCAAAAAATAGAAGACCAGCAGTAGTATTTTCTCTTTATTTTGCTTTATTTAGTAGTGTCAGAAGAAATATTGTTGTAAGCAATTCTCCCTGACCTGAAAAAATGTTTATATTCCCTAATGAATACTCACGGCACAAGAGTATTTTCATTTCCAAAAGCCATTTCAAACAGATTTGCCTATCTAAAATGACATTTCTCCTCAGTAACCTAGAAAGATGGGTTAGGCTAAGCATTTATATCTACATGAAGGCATTAATAACACCATCACTTTATTTATAACATGGATTTTTTTTATAAACAGCACTTTTTCTCCTTGGAAGACATTAGCAAAATAGAGATCTCAATCGAATACTTGAAATAAAAAGTAAGGTCATACGCAAGATATTGCAGCCCCTTAGTCTACAAAGTCCTGGAGATACAGAGTGATTCTGTACTATGAGACAGACACATCCCTCTTGGATGTGGTTCCTGTGAGAGTTCAAAGTACCCCATGCATTACAGTATGAGCACTTTCTCAACACACGTAATTGTTTTCTGGATGTACAGAAGTGCTGATGGTGAGACATCTGGAAAAATATTTGGTTTAGCACACCAGTACTAAATAATGGAGCTTAGGTGTCCTTATAAAGTACAGGGTCTATTCCCTATCAAGTATATGGAGCTTTTTGTGAATACTAAGCATTTTCATCAATAGCATACAATTTAGATACAATTTTCAGCTACATACTTTCCTCAGTAAAGGCATTTTAATTGACTACAAAGAATAAATATCATAAGAATATGGAAGACTATCTTGGGTGACAAACGATATTCAGCCCAATTCCTAGAATTCACATTAGGAGCCTCTAAAACACATTTTCCTTCCTCAGCATTAAGAACACGCTGAATCAGTGTATCAAGAAGAATCAACTCAACTGCCAGTGCAATTGCCACAGGGAATTGTCTCCATCATTGCAACACAATATATTTGCCTGGGCATATCACACTAACTAGCTATCTCACTACGTTTAGCAGAAGAGACTGCCAAATTACTGTTTCATTCAGTGAAGATACAGATCTAAGCAGCCTATTAAGATCTTTGCTTTGACTTATGCTCTGATTTAAAGTGACAATTCAAATCTGCTCTCGTATAACCATAAAATAATGGGATATTAATAATACAGTTTATGCATTTCATGCCAAGCTAAATTTATTATTGAGATGCAATGAAATATTTAGAAATTAAAGCACAATGATAAATGAGGAGGCTGGAGAAAGGTAACTAAAACATACAAGTTTTAAACTGTCCTTTTCTTGTGTGCATTGTCAAATTTTGTTATGGGTAAATGCAATGGAACAGCCTTTTTCCCCTGCCCCTCTTAATATAAGAGTATCCAAGCTGTGACAGATTCATTTATACTTTTTTTTACTCTGTGTATTTGAAATGCAGTGCCAAGCACTGTCTCCTTCCAAGCCTTGAGAGCAGATGCTGTAATGAAGGCAAGAGTATTAAAAAGATTAGTCAAAAATAGGGATGGCACAAGTTCTAAAATCTAAATGCTCCAGAGCTTAGATCTTCATAAAGCTTCTTATATAGTTAAGAACTGAAGGAGAGTAAACTAATGAGTTACTACAAAAGAGTGAGGGGCAAAAAACCCTAATCTCTCTCTCATAAAATAGTGAGAGACCCTAATCTCTCTCTCACAAAACAGTGAGAGAGAGATTAGGGGATGGAAGCCATATTAAGATTTAGCCTATCCCTAGTAATATGCACGCAAGTGTGAATGCAATCAACTTGCAAACACCACTCAAACCAAGCCTTGATTAGAAACTGAAGCCAGAAGAATTTGTTGTGTTAGAACATGCTCATTTTTATTTTTTCCCAAGTATATTTAGCAATAAAAGAATTTCTCCTGCGATACCATTGGACAAATACATTCACATCTAAAAAACTCTACATGCTGGGCTGCCAGTGGAGAAGATTAAGCCCAAAAGCATTTGTGGGAAGAACAGTCAGAGCTTTACGGTATGATCAGATAGGACTAACACTGTCAGTAACTGTCACCCTTCAAATCTATGTCCTGACAGTAACCCGTATGCCACAAAGGTATAAATTTACCTTCTTGTGGAAGTTCTGCAACAGGAAATCCTAGACACCTCTGCTTCTGAGGGCAGTTCATCCTTTTTACTTTGAAAAGTGTCCAGACAACTGCATCCTCCAAACCAATCCTATCAAAATTGAAACTTAATGGGAAATTAAGTGTGAGAAATGAGAATCTTCCACCTGTGAAGAAATACAAATCCTCATGCTCAGCAGTAGTCAGATTGTGAGCCTTAAGTCAGCATTTAGACAGCTTAAGTTTTGGTCCAGGTTATGTAGCATGTGGGCATACTTTTTATGAAAAAGAGCATGCAGTAAAGATATCCATGACTACTGGCTACGACTTTTATTAAAGAAAAGGAAAATTTTATTTATTTTCCTTGAATAAAAGATTCAAAATGAATCTTTAAAATCTATGCAAATTAAATTGTGAAGTCCTTGTTATACAAAGTAAGCTTCTTTTTTAATATGGCAGTCATACACTGCGACTACTACATATCTCAGAGCATGAAAATTCTCTTTACAATGCCCAGATTTGAATACATAAAAATTTTCACCACTTTCACTGCATGAGAACCAATTTTAATAAATCACTGAAATTCACTCTCAGAAGGCTATGTTTCAAACCTGCTCTGTGCAAAGCATCCAATTAAAGCTGTACAAATAGACTTTACATATTCTTGAATCTGCCCTTGTGAGTTTAACAAAGTTTATTTATTATATTCTAAAACATTTAAATACAGTTATGTTTGCTAGGCCTGTTTTTCCATTCTCTAAACTGACAAACTTTGAGGTCAAGGAACTTTCATGACTGATTTTGCAATAATAAATTATTTCAAACCAAGTAGGGCTTTGGAGATGTATGGTTATGATTACAAGTGGCAATTCCAACAAATCATATAAAAAGCATAATGTTTTAATATCATCCTACAACCCTCTGCTATTTTATTCCATGTACCTTTCTAACAATTTCTTTATTATTATTAAAACCAGTATTTTTATTATTAT
>NW_009927911.1:0-17365 GCF_000696875.1 Nestor notabilis | reverse complement strand
TTACTGGTCTCCAACTGGACATCGAGCCGTTTATGACAACTCTTTGCGAGCAGCCATCCAGCCATTTCTTTATCCACATTCTTCGTGTCTGCCCTGTTTAAGCCATGAATTCTTAGTCTGAATCCACTCATTTTTTTCTTCTCTATATTGTATGAAAATTTTGGGCTGTAAGGCAAGGGCTTTTTGTTTGTTTTATAGTGTGAGTGGGGTAGTGCAAAATGTTGGACTTCGTCTTTCTTATTTCTCTCTCAGGTGTATATTTGAGAAACATCATCACAATCTACTCTTTTCTTGCAGATTATATAACACACCTAAAAGGCTATGATCATTACATTCATTAACAAGTAACTAGTTGGCTTTTTACCCCTTCCTTCTTGAATAAGAGTTCACAGTTAGTAACTAACTCTACATTCTAGACTTGTTCTTGTCAGTATGCTGAAAACCTGTCATTCAAGCTTCAGCAGAAGAAATAATTGGATTTTTTAAAAAACAAGCAAATGGCAAGCTACTCCATTTAATGCTAAAAGTTGTTTTTTTTAAATATTTTTATAGAAATGTTAACTCTTATTTGCATAAATTAAAACCCACTTTCAATCAGTGTCTCAGGCAGTCATTAATAGACAATTATGTTAATAAAAGACATTTCTGAGGTAGACCTAGGCCTTAATACCTGTTCTGTTCCCCGCCTGCTGTAAAATCTTAAATTCATAATCCTTAATAATCCTCTTCTCTGTGCCTGTAAGAACAGAAACATATCATACAATGAAAGACAATCTCATACATGGTTTTACCACCAAAAACTAAGTCATATCTAAAGTAACAGAACTGCTCCAAAGGATTCTTTAAACTTCCGTAAGACTGCCAATTTAAAATAATGCAAGGATAATAAAACCCAGTTTGTATAACTTTGCCCATTTTGTTAGGTATGTATCATGCCATGAAAAAGCATTACACATTTGCAATAAAAGTAACAACTTGCTTTTAATACAAAGCAATAGCTACATAAGAGTAAACACTTGAATATTATCCTCATATACTGTAAGTTGATTTCAGTATATATAGTTGTTACCAAATCAAACATTTACTTCTACTAGAAACAAAAGAAATCAAGAGTCAGACTTAAAATGAAACATGTCAGGTTGGACAGAGCCTTGAGCAACAAGGTCTAGGGCGAGGCATCCCTGCCCAAGGCAGAGGGGCTGGAACTGGATGATCTTAAGGTCCTTTCCAACCCTAACTATTGTATGATTCTATGATTTATTTGTGATAAGCTGCCTTTTGTTATGACGTAATAAAAAGACAAAAATAACTGGAACTTCTTCCAACCAAGACAAGTAACATATTTCAGTACACCAACAAGTTTGTATATTTCCATGCAACAATTCTTTTGTTGTTGTTTCTTGTTGTTCTGTTGTTTGCTTGGTTTTTTTAAACCACAAGTGATAGTCAAGACCTTAAAAGTTCAAATCATACTTTCAAAAACAGCAAAAACAGAGATGCTGGGGGGGAAGAGATAACTTACTAGAAGTTCACATCATAGCTTACAAAATAGCAAAACAACGTATTAAAGTCTTCTTTCAAAAAAAATTTTTATTAAACTGCCACTTAGATAATTCTGCCAGTAAAAATATTCATCCAGCAGAATAAGGAAACATACTTACTGTTCTAACATCATCTTCATAGCTAGTGACCTCTTTATAGTGGGGAGAGCCTGACAGAACTCTCCAAGCAGATATCCCACATCCAGTTGCTTTAGATACTCCCTCCTCATCTGTTTCACAGCCTCCTACAAGGAGAAGTCTGTAAAATATATTAAGGTATGTTATGGTTTTATATACTGCCACATAAAAGTGTCTTTTTTAATTGCCTTGAGAACTAGAGCAGTTTGCTTGCAATAACCAAAAAGACTGAAGTATACAAAAATACCTAACAGCCCCAATAAACTTTGTGAATAAACACCCTGAAGTTCAAGAAGACTTGAGCAACACTTGTTATTTGTGGCATTTAAGGCATAATTCCCAACATTTAAAATATGTCTCACCTCAATTTGAGTTTCTCTCCTACCCTCAAAGAATTCTAACAATTACAGCTTAAGCTTAGGAAAAGTTCTGGTCATTCTGTTCAAGCATTAGGTTTCCATTTATTTAGATGTGGTATAAAAACTACTTTTATTGAGGAACCAAATGTGTCAAGGTTTCTCAATTTTGTTTTCTAAAGCTACTGTACCAATTATAAATGTGCATGCAATAATTTCAGTACACACAGTACATGATACTTTTAAAACTTTGAGGGAAGTCTTACAACCATTGCTGATTGCCACTAAAATGTATGAATATGTATTAAAATATTTTCCCTTGAAGCCCTTTCACCTCATTAACAAACAGTTTTATATATAACTGACAATTATTTTGATGAAAGCTTTGAGAACAGATGTCTAAGTTTGTTTGGAAGCATCATATCAGTGAACAACCCATCAAAAAACTAACTGCAAAAAAGGCACAGATTAGAATAGCCAGAGGTTCAGCCCCCAGAACACTCCACCAATTTTTGAAGTCGGTGTTACTCTTGAAATGCTCTACCACCTAGTGGCTGCTGCTTATATAGCTCTCAGCTGTAATCGGTGCATTTCAAAACATTTCCTGCAAGAGACAACTGAAAGAAGGGAAAAAAAAAAAAGAAGAAAAATAAAGACATTTCCTTTCACCTTTAATCCTCATTAAGAGGTCAGTAAAATTTATCATTCCCAGGTTTCACACTATTCACAAACATACAGCAAGATGATATATACCAAGGATGCTCACAGTCTTAAGGTTCTTAGTTATTTGGTGGTGTAAAGCACAGCCCAAGACAGCAAAATAGGAATCACTTTCACCATTTTCCTCTAAAACAGCAATAGAAGACTCTCAGTCTACCATCATAATTAATAGGAAAATGGACAATTCTGCACTGTCGTTATCGTCAGAAAGTAAAGCATAGCACAGCTAAGAGTAAATACTTCTCCCTCAAGGAAGTGCTCTTTAACTTTAGATCATGCAAAATTTCTGGCTAAACATCCATAACCCAGTGGTTTCTTGCTGTAGCATACCAAGAAGAAACCATGTTACCACTTAAAGAACAAATGGATTCCTACCAGAGAGACAAGGAAATATACCATAAGTAGTGCAGACCAGGTTCCAGAATCCTTAAAACTGTTAACTTGAATAGCATGTGTAAGCAATGTACCTCTTCAGTATTAGAATCATGGAATCGTTTAGGTTGGAAAAGACCTGCAAGATCATCGACTGGAACCATTAACCCAGCACTGCCAAATCCACTGCTAAACCATGTCCCCAAGCGCCACATCTAAACATCTTTTAAATACCTCCAGGTATGGCAACACAACCATATCCCTGGGAAGCCTGATCCACTGCTTGACAACCCTTTCAGTGAAGAAATTTTTCCTAAAATCCAACCTAAACCTCTCCCGGCACAACTCGAGGCCATTTCTTCTTGTCTTATCATTTGTTACTTGGGAGAAGAGACTGACGCCCACCTCACTACAAACTCCTTTCAAGTAGTTGGAGAAAGTGAAAAGGTGCCCCCTGACTCTCCTTTTCTCCAGACTGAACAACTCCAGTTCCCTCAGCCGTTCCTCACAGGACTTGTGCTCTAGATCCTTCACCAGCTTTGTTGCCCTTCTGTGGACACACTGCAGCACTCCAAGGGCTGTCCTGTAGTGAGGGGCCCAGAAATGAACACAGGATTCAAGGTGCCAGTGCCCAGTACAGGCAGACAATCACTGCCCTAGTCCTGTTGGCCATACTATTTCTGATATAAGCTAGGATGCTCTTTGCCTTCTTTGCCACCTGGGCACAACCTGGCTCATGTTTAGCTGGCTATCATCCCATTTTATTTAATTATCAAGCTGTCTTCAACAAGAAGACATACCAAACATATGACAATTTAGAGGAATTATTAAGTAATGGAAGACTTAAAAGATTGGACAGCCTGAAGACTGAACATCCTTAGGGTTCTTAGGACTGATCTGTAAACTGGACCTAGAACTGCTATGCACTGTTGCATTAGCTTTGAAACCATAAAAGTGAAAGTGTTGAAGATTAGAGGAAATAAAGTTTATTTTTAAGATTAAAATGGAAAGAAAGCCACAAGTATCTAAATGAAGTAATGGAAAGAATTAGCATGAGGGTGAAAGAGCAAACTCTCTTCCTGGTTAACATGATAAAGACATTCTGTTTTTCTGGAAAGCTTCTGAAGTTCCAAACGAAGTGAAAATAGTAAATGGAAAGTAATGATCATGCGTTAGTAATGGTAAATTGAAAGTGACAGAAAGAGGTGTAACAGCTTTTCATGCTACAGTGTTTCATGTTTTGTCTTTTTCCTTTTGTAATTAATTTTGTTGTGTTTTGGTTTGTATGTGTTGCATATTTTCCAAAACAGAGCAACAAATTATTTATGTTGTCTATCGTATATATGTTTTCTGTCATCATGATGACTGTTCAGTCCTTTCACAGAAGCAAAACATATTAATTAGTCTAAAACTATTTATATACAATGAAGATCTTCATTCTAAAATAATTTGTTGTTACTTTGCATGTGTTTTCCACACAGAGCAGAGCTAAGTTGCAGCAGTTTGTGCAGCAGTTTTCTGGGCTCCATTTCTAGATCCTCTTAATCTTCTACGTATTTCTGGGATCGTCAGGCAACTCCTGGGAAGTCTCTGAGGAACTTCACAATACCTGCCATTGCCAAG
This sequence comes from Nestor notabilis, assembly GCF_000696875.1. NCBI lineage: Eukaryota > Metazoa > Chordata > Aves > Psittaciformes > Psittacidae > Nestor > Nestor notabilis. The sequence goes on along the minus strand of NW_009927911.1, from coordinate 12,615 downwards.
AAGGGCAAGCTGGCTAGCTGTAGGAACTTTTAACAAAGTCTGACAGCTGTTCCTGATTATAAGGCACTTAAAGCTTTTATTCCACCCGACTCCTCGTTAGTAAGGGAAGGGAACCCTTACAAGTCCTACAAAAAGGTCCTGTAAGTGCCAAGCCTAGAGCACAGCCAATGGATGCAGCACTTTGTAGAAAAGTTATGGCCAGAAGCTCTCCCTGAGTATGTCCTCAGCAACTGTGTTGATGCACACTGGAGCAGCTACCCCAGCACATCAGAGGCCTTGACGAAGACCGTGCTCCTAAGGGGTGTGCAGGTCTTGGACTGCAGGGATACTGCACCAAGCAACCTGGCCCGAGTTGACCCAGTTGTGAAAGGGAATGGATGAGATTATCTCCAGAGTTCCTCCAGTCTCAAAATAACGGCTACCCTTGTAGTACCTGAACTGCACTCTCTTTCAAAGGTTTTAACAAAGTTGGGCTGAAAATAACTAGTGTAACAGTGGCCTCAAGAACAGCAAGTTCAATTGAGGCAGCCAAGAAAAACTTGCGTCTTCTACGCAATTCTTCACGTAGCTTTGATGCAAGCAAATTCCAACTGAACCTAAGATCCTTCATCTCCGAAAGTCATCACAAATTTTAGGCTCTAATACCAAATGTTTTCTGTAGCAACTGCAGATAACCCTGAAGACATATAGCTCCAGAGTAAGATACTTAAAATAAGCAGTTATTGAACCTTCCGTTAGAGCCTACAAAGAGTTCAAGTTGAAGCAGACATTTAGGTTTTGTCAACTGAAGTGCATCATAAACTCCATCATAGATAACGGCTGGATCACATGAGAACATGAACATCAGGCACCTAAATTAAGGTATATAGCACTTTCCAACAGCAGTGAAACTCCTTATGAGACTTTTTCCCAAAGTTATCATTTCAAGTTTTCCTACAGATTCAGATACATTCCCTAGTGACATATCCTCTTTGCAATTATCATGTATCTAGTGGAAAAAATTAAGCATATTAAGTTCTTAAGTGCTCTTTTATTGCACTGTAATAAATAATGAGCAAATATATATTAATATAGAGTGTAGTAAGTCAAGGCTTACAAGCAAAGCCTTGTATAACTTCAGTTATACTTCACCATCTGAAACTAAAGAAAATACAAAAAAGCACAAAGTGACAAAATTGAGTTTAAGTGATCAAAGTTCACATTACTGAAAGTTAAAACTCTGAAGTGTTCATATGTATCTACAATTTTTTTTAATGCAAAATTTAAGAAAACTGTCTCCCTTCAACTCCTTTTGGGTTTTTGTTGGATAACAAGACAATTTCAGCAAGAGACTCTGCTCGTGAATTTAGAGTTCTCTAATGTCAAATTTAGAAGTCTTCTATCTCAGAAGAAATTCAAAACAGGAAAGACCTGCCTACATGAAGGGTAAAACATCAGTTCTTTCTGCTTTCCATCTATTCCATCCAATTGTGCACTCTTTCAAGTATCAATTTTTCAACTTTCTTAATAAAGTCAACTGGCTGCACATAGCATGAGATACCATGATCACCTGACTATTTCTACTCATAGAGTTTCCTGATAAAAACAAGTAGTTCCTGAATGTGTATGCCACATGCATTACACAAACTTTTTTTTTTCAGGAGATATAACCACATCTTTTTACAGAAGGAAAAGGCATTTCTCTCCCTAGAAAATATGAAATATAGAACCCCTCCAAAAATTACCAACCATAAGCTTCCATAAAAAGATAACTTTAATTACTAATATTTTGAATAAACTGTTCTAAGCAAAGAACTGGGATGGACTTCTGCTGTTTTACTTCACACTAGTATCAAGTTTTAAAAATGTTAAGCTAAGATCTTATAAAAATGGTAGGAAAAACAAAGTTATTGCTTCTCTTGCAGGTGGGAGGAAAAAAGGAAAACAAAACCTGAAATATTTGCCTTTTTTCTCCCCCTCTTCTGTTTTAAACCTCTATGACAAAGTTGCCATTAGCACACACAAAACAATGATCATGGTATCTGGCTGACAATTACACCAACTGTTTTTCTATGTATTTTCTTTTTAATGGGTTCATCCATTACAAAAGTTTAACAGTTCTGACATCATTTACTCAGAAAGGCACCAAAAATTAAAAGGAGGCACAATGATCTATTATAATTGTCAGAATAATTATTTGACCACATTTTGAGTAGTAACCAATATTTTTTGCAACACTGTTATAATCAATTTACTTCTTAATACCATGAGCAGAAAACTATAACTTTAGAAACTAGTGTCAAGAACCACTAACCTCAGTCTGATTAAAGGAGAGAATGATAGGTTCTGTTGTCTGGTCAGACAGCACTACCAAAGCTCCATAACCCACCCCTGTTACCTCAAAACTCTAGATTAAGTATACTGCGTATTAATTATGTGGAATTACTAGATACAAACTACTTAGAAGAAACCATACTCAAAATTAATCTCTCAAAGTAATAAGCTAGAACAGCATTACTTCTCATTAATAACCATTTTTTCCTAAGATAAATAGGACAGCTCACTTAACACTGAAGAAGTTTTTAAACAATGAGTTTCTGAGGTTGTTCTATAGGCAAATCTGATTTCCATTTAAAACAGTACAGTAATAAAACATATTGTGCTGACAAATTCAATCCCAGTATATCTAATAAAAGTGTCTAGAAGGAAGATTAGTTCCTACAAATGAAGAGATACAGAAAAATAAGTTGCCAAGTTTATCTTGTTAATATAACAAGTAAATATTAAAAAGGTAGACGGATTTTTTAACATAAGTAATTGGCTAACCAGGACCTATTCCAACTACATCTGGGTCAAGAGCAAACAGTCAATTAGTCCACCTTTCAAGTCTGTTTTTTGTAGCCAATATGTTATTAATAGAGAAAACACACCACAAGACAACTCCAAATACCAAAGCCTGGCAGTTCCAGACAGAACACTAGGGAAAATAGGCTGGCCAACAGTCCAGCAAGCAAAACCAGACAGAAAAAAAAGCAACCAAGCTTATACATCAGCCTTTACCCCCATCACATTCAGAAATGTCTTTAGAAGCTATTCTTGATGTTCTAAAGAATGCTGCTTATGCAAGGTACTCAAACAGCAAAGGACATAACTTGATTTTTACTATTCCATTAGTAAAGTGAAATCACCAACCAGAGCTTCTTCCATAGGTCCAGTAATACATGACTTGTTATTTCTGATTCACTAAATACCAGTATCAAAATAGACTTTTTTTCTCCCCCTATCATACACACTTCAATTATTATTTTGCCACTTTTGTTCACCATTTCCATATTATTAGCAGGCAGCACACCAAACACTTACCTGTGCCGAGGATGATAAATGACAGTAGTTATTCCGTGGGCATAATGGCTACTAAAGCTGAAACTATGACTTTCTTGAAAGCTTTGATTTGTTCCAACACTAAGTATGGGGAAAAAATACATATGTTAGTTCAGATTTATCTTCTTTAAAGAGTGGAAAGAATTCCTTTGAAGTTCACTGCACCTTCTCAAAGCAAGCCAAAATTTATGCTTACCTTACAAGATAACTTCTCAGTTCTCCACGATAATTAACAACAAGCAGTTCAGCTGACCATTGGGCACTTGCTTTATATTCTAGAAAGATCAATCCAGCAATAGCATAACTCAGATCTCCTGGAAAACTTGCTGTCTTTACCCAAAAACGCAGACAGACATTGAGAGAAAGGAGAGTTAAAAATAAGTAAATAAAACTTCGCTACTGAAAGAATTAGGAAGTTAAATTTACTATATTGTATAAAAATGTAAAATTTCATAGTTCTACTAGTAACGAAATGCACTTTATCTTGATTTTAAAGAAATCCCAATGCAGTCTTTTAACAGTCCCTCAATTGAGTCTTTAAGAGTCCATTGTACCATTCAATTTGTAGGTTGTTTCAGAAATTAGTCCTTTTCTGTCTCAGTTCTTTCAGGAGTGCCATGTTGTTGTAAGACTTGTTTCTCAAGGCCCAGGCAGTGTTCTGGGCAGTGGCATGGAATATGTTACCAGCCATGTGGTACCCTACTGCTACGAATTGTAATTATGTGCACGTACACTAATTGGGTGATTTTATACTTTCACAGTCTGACGTACCTGCAAATCTACCACAGATCTACCATAATTTTAAGTAAGAAAAGAAAGATGAAGATTCTGACTAGAGGTAACAGCACAAAAGATATGCTTTGCAAGTGTTACACATGACTTAAGTAAAATATATCCATCATATGATATACAGTTCATGGTACATTTGTGCATGGTATTCATACTGTAAGCCTTTATACCAAAGCAAGTTACGATTAAAAAAAGGCCAAAGAGTGGAAATTGCCCTTTATGCTTACAAAATGTTCTACTGTATTCATATTTAATCTAAGAGAGCGCTTACCGGTGAAATGACCAAAAGCTCACTACCCATTAGGTCAAACACTCTCACTGTTCCAGTGCTTTCAGCATAAGCAAGTAATGTACAATCATGACTCCATGCCACTCGTCTCCACTGAGGGTTGGGATCCTTTGGCACTATGAAAAAAGAAAAAAATTATTAAGAAGTTAAATATAAATATAATCCCTTGAACAGAGCAAAAAGTCAACTGCATAAAAAAATGCAGGGTGCCTACCATCATCACAATGAGGAAAAAAAACCCCACCTCCAACATCCATTATGTCTATCAAACCTATTAACTTTAACTACAATTTCATTCGAGATTCAGGCTTTGTATATTAATCACTATGAAAAGAAGAGGAGGAAGAAGGGCAATGGAGCTAGTCACAAAGCAAAATTATTAGGAGATTCTTCCCAATGCTTTTAAGAAGTTTTAACATTATCTTTGAAGTAAACTAGCACAACCACTTAGCAATGCATTAATAATAAACAGTGATGACACAAAGTGATGATGTAGAGATTGCCATATTGTATACCTTGGCATTTTCCAACTATGGATCCAAAGTCATCTTTTGCAGATCTGCAGTGGATTTAAATGAGAAAAGAAAAAAACACTATTCAATATTCCAGAATAAACAGAACACTGAAAATACTCTAAGAGCACACTTCAAAGGCTCCCATGTATTTAACTACTTGTTCGAAAAGGTAGGTAAGTAGCCTTCATCCTTAGGCAGCTACAGTAATTAACAACAGTATTTTAGAAACCCTCGTACCAACGCATTAATACTAATATCCCTCATTTAGTAGTAACGCTGTTCAAAGAGGATAGCAGCATTTCAGAACCTCACCATGTAACTTTAGGAAAAAAAAAAACCAACCAAAGTCAGTATTCTCTAGGTTACAATTTTAGAAACAATGCAAGAATATAGTTACATTAATACATCTGAAACAAGATTTATTTTATAGTCTATAAGCTGACATTTATTGTGTTCATACCACTTCTGATTGAACAATTTTCATACACTTGCTTCTTTTACATATAAATAGAAAGTCTGACCTTCTAGCAAATGGATTTTTGTGAAGCAAGTAAACACACTCAATCAAGATCCGTTCTACAGCTAAATGTGTTCTTGAACTGGCAAAGGAGAGCTTGTTGTTAGAGAGGAGGAGAAAAAGGGAGAGCATCAGTCTTCACAGCAATCCACATTACTTGCAAAATAAAGTGAAGTATTATATATGCCAGCTACTCTACAGAGAAGCAGAATACTAACTCCTTGTCCCATTTAAAAGGAGAGAATTTCTAGAGGGAACATAAAGGCAAAGGTTAGAAATACCATGATCTGGGTTTAATATTTTGAAGTATCTTGATTTTTCTTCCACATCTTGAAAAGAGAGAGATACAGACAAATGCTTACATAAAATTTATTTATAACATTTATAATTCTGTGGCATCTTGAGGGTGGGTGGGGGCTTTTTTGTTGTTTGTTTTTAGTTTTTCTTTGTTTCTTAATGGGGAATGGCCAAGAACTAAGAAGAATAGATAGCTTTCTAAATGGTAATATATTTAAAGATTATTCTACAGATTACTTTCACAAGTATGTTTAGTAAATCACTAGAAACACTCTCAGAACTCCGCAACTGTGATCATGACGCAATAGTTAACACTACGTTACCTGATTTCTACACATTGGTCTTGAACAACTGCCAACAATTTACCATTGCTGAAAGAGAAAAATTGAAGAGTGAAAAAAAATTCATTCAAAGTCCAGTCCTTACAGAATGTACACCAGAGCCCTAGGTGCTTTTCTGCAAGGTTAGGTATAAATTTCCTGTTTCATAAACTACAACAAATTGGGAAATACCAATCTTTATTAAAAAAAAAAAAAAAACAAAACACTGCTGTAATAAGATTCCCTTCATACCACCAAAATGTATCTGCCATTCTCTCTAGTAGCACAAAGAGAACATAAACCATGTCTAAAATCTTGATGCAGGGGAGGTGAGAATCGAACTTTGCTTAAGGATCATTTTATAACAGCAGTATCTAAAGCTATGTATTGCTTTACCTGGAACAAACAAATACCATACTTCCATAAGCTAAGTAGTCTCCTTAGTTGCAGGTCTCCTGTCTTTGTACCTAACACACAACATTGCAACTGGCATGCTGTGCAACCAAAGGGATGATCACTTCTCTCAAAGAATTATCATCTCTCTCAACAGTACAGAGCTCTTGCTGAACCACTGATCATGTTCAGCTATAATCATAGCAAACTAAAACATTCCATACTACCTTCATGCCACTGAACCATTCTTCTGTACATATACATGCTTATTTTCAAGAGCCAATGATCTCACTGATGCTGCTAAAATTACCTGATTCCAGCCTTAGAACTCTCACTTCTCTACACATCCAATAGCAGAGGGTATGCTATTCACTTTCCTCAATGTCTTCAATAAGAAGACTGTTCAATAAGTCTTGAGGGTATGCATTCACTTTCCTCAAATTTTAAAATAAGCAATTTATATTACATATTCTGGTAAATTTTAGGTCTTGAACTCAGCAAACTCAGGACTTGAATTTGAGAATGACTGAAGTGCAAGCCACTTTACCTCAAAAGCCAGAAGGATATTCTTTGAGCAGCCTGATCTAGAGGAAGGTGTCCCTGCCCATGGCAGGGGTGTTGGAACTAAATGATCTGTAAGGTCTCTTCCAACCCAAACCATTCTATGATTCAGACCTGAGTGAGATGCATTAAATGGAGGGAAGGAGCATGCAAGCCCCTAGGTAGCAGACTGAACTTTCTTTCTCAAGGCTGTGAAAGTTTCCAGAGCTGCCCTTGACCAAAAAGAGTAATATGTCTTTAACACAATATTAATTTAGCATTGTTGTCAATGCATACGGAGGGAGGAGAAGAGGAACCATTAATACATTCACTACCACCAAAAATGGAAAAGCATGTAAGCTGGTTACCTTGCAAGTACTAGGTGCCAGTTTATCTGCTTACTAACTAGACGAACCAGTCCAGTGGGCAAAGAAAACTTTGCAGGGCTGAAATTACAAAAAAATAGGCAAAATCAGAAATATACATAACAGAAGCAGTGCCTGAGATACAATATCCTAAACAAATACTCAATTTTACTCTCATTAAGAGTAACTCTTCCCATCAAATAAAAAGCTGTAAAAATATTACCGAATAAAAATATTAAGCACTATTTTCATCAAACCTACCTGTACCAGATGTACCGAAGCAAAAACAATGCAGGACCTGCAACAAAAAAAAAAGAGGCAAAAATTACATCTCCAGCTTACTGACAGTCTCAGAAATTTGCACAAAAGACAAATGTATTAATAACCCTCTGTCCTTGGCCAATGAATTCTTATATTACAATAAATGCCAATGGCAGACCAAAAAAATCACTACATATTTCTGGAAATTCTAAGAGAAATTCCTACTGGATGAAAATGCAATTCAGTTACTGCATGAACCAAGTGTTGAACAGTAATGAAATATAATCAGAATGTAAATGTTCCTTATAGAACTTACTAGCAAACAGCCCAACACAAGCGCTTCCAGAGGAAGAGAAAAAAAAAAAAAAACCCCAAAACCAAACCAAACCCAAAAAACCCACCAACCAAACAGAAAAAACCCCAAACACCCCCAAAAAAACACCTGAACAGGATTTTGCAAAACACAACAGAGCTTCTACACTTCTTAGCTGTATGGTTTATTAGTTTGTCCCAAAATAAGCTACTGGAGACAAGAAAGCTTACAAAAATGACATAAAAATAACATAGTAATATCGAGAATCAGAAAACACCTTCCTGAAAACACACCCTGCACTTTATTTCCATTACACTAGCCACCTTAAAGAGCAGCAATTGTAAATTTTGCAAGCAATCCACACATCCTCATGAGCCATAAACATAAGAACGAGCCATATTTACCTGTAACTGCTCTAGTGATGATAAATGATGCACCATGTTTTCTGTTGCCTCTTGGCTGCAATTAAAACAATAATGGTCAAACACTATTATAAATTTTAATTTAAATACAACATTCATACATATATTCACTTAGCAAATTTAAGTTGCCTCCTAGTCTACAAGTTCCTCTTGTATTTTCTATTATTTGCAAATTCATATAGTGAGTAATTTAACTGCATAAGCTAAAATGCGCTTTAAAGCCAAATATTTTAAGTGCCAAGATGTAATAAACAAAATGTACTACAGATTGTCTATTGATTCAGCTTTGCCTTAATCTCTGAGTAGTAAGAAAAGACATTGACTTCAGATTATATTCTCCTGTAAGGTATATAAATCATTCTTTCTGTGACAAAGTGAATGCCATATTGATCTGTAATGCCCACAAGTAGAAGCAACTGGTGTTCTGCATATTAAGCTAATATATAACTGCTAAGCTACATAAAGACTGCTCATGAAAGTTTCAGAATTATAAAGAAAAACAAAGAACTTCTGAAGAAATACTCTTTTTATATTTATTGGTACTAGATAAGCCAGCCGCTTGGATCACCAGCTCTACTCCATACCATGTCATCTAGCCTTTCTAGCAGTCCTCCTCTACTTTAGGTGGAGGGAACTACACTTACTATATAAATGAAAGCATTCTCCAAACACAAAGAAATATGAAACAGCACAGGATGTATATTCTTAGCTGTAAGAAGAGGTAAAATTATTTGCCAATTAGAAAGTAGGAAAAAGGGATTCAACAGAAGACAGGAAAGATAACCGGTAAGGAAAATAAAAACTCAAAATAAGGAGTCAAGCTTATTTAACTTTTCCAGTGAAAATATTACAGCACCACAAATGAGCAATTAGGTAGGTAATGAATTAATTTCCTCTTTTCTTCTTTATATAATACACAGAGCAGATCATTACAGAGCAGCAAACACTGACACTGAAAGACACAAAAATTTGAAGTAAAGATTAGCAATTTTCTATGCAAAGTTTGCAATCCAGAAATAGTCTTTCAAATAACAAGGCTGTCATCTCACAGCTGTACTAATAATATTTCAAATTCAGGTTGATCAACCAGGAAATAACAAGGCATTACAGTAACATAAATGAGAGTATAAATTGTTTCTACTGTCATAGTACCTTGGGGAGAGCTCAATTTCCTAAGGAGATTAAAAGCAGAGCTTGTTAAAATTTTTGGATTAAGAAAAGCACCCAGTAAAAACCATTTCAAAAAATTGCTCGTACATCTTCAGAATTTTTCAGAATATTCTTAAGTGTCCACTCCTAAGCCTAAACTATAGGCTCCTATCCCATGCATCTTAAACCCTTCACAAAGCTGATTACTGTTAAACTCAGAAGACATAAATTTTGCTTTTTATAATGTATTCCTAGCACCTCAACAACAGCAATGACTACCAGATCTGCTATACTTTTTTGACTCATTCCCATTTGAGAAAACAACTTCAAGTTCTCCTTTGCTAGAACATTCCAGAAATAAAACTTAAATAACTTCCTTGCTGATAAGCCATCCACTTACTTTTGGATATTGCTGCACACCAGCAAACTTATGGGGAGACGGGGAGAGAAGAGGGTGTTGGGAAAAGCTCAAAACATTAGATGGCAATTAACCCCACAGAATCAAGTGATACATTTGATACATTTCAGAAGATAGATGGTACTTGCCTACTGAAGAAAAGTAGTTCAGTCTGCCTGTATTTACCAAACGACTGACATCTCCATGACCACTGCCTCATTCTCTATTTTCACTGATCAGCTACTCAGTAATTCCTTTTGTTCTCATTATTCTACTGCCAAACTGTGCATTATATACAATCGCATCACTACACCAAATACAGGCTGCTTGATTTCCACACCAATCTCTTCTCTGGCACTGCATGTGTCCTGTTTTACAGACAGTTCTATTCCCCCACCCTCACCCCCACCGCCCTGCTCCCAAACTTGGGAAATTCGATACAGGTGAATGAGAATATTAACAAGAACAAAAATTAAAGCTAATTTCGGAGTCCATATTAAGAAATCCAGGCCAGTTTTATCAGTGTCTTGAATGTAACACGACTTTACATGTTCATCATGGGAGTCATCTTCCAAGGGTCATAATTACAGTTGTAAGTGCTCAGCACTCTGCAATTAAAAATGAATCATCCCAAATGAGATAACAGAAACACAAAACAAAGAGACCTGTGAAAAGTTTTTTTAAAGCCTTTCTTTGTATCTTAGATGATTGCATACAGAGATACCTAATTTTATTTCCTAGTGCAGCATTCAACTTCCTTTCCCCTTCTTCTGTCCCTCACCTCATTCTTTCCAAACCATTCAGCTTTACAAGAACTAAGGCAGGGAGTGTTTTGTGGCTTTTGCTGAGAAGCATCATTAAATCAGGATGAAATGAGATAAATGTTCCAAAGGGAAAGTCACAGTCACCTAAATAACATCACTGTTAAGACACCTTAAGGCAAAAACCGAATCACGTTGGCAAAGTAATTTGTTTGCCTACATATGTCAGTGTAAAATGAATTTCCCACTAAAACTGTAAAATGAATATTAGAAGTGTCCCTTGGCTACTGACAGTCTTCAAAAGAAGAATGTAAATCCAAACAAACTATATAGCATAATATTATCAAGCCTTCCTATTTCTGCCATTCAAGAGTGGAATTATCTTGAAAATAAAGTAAATAGGCAAGAAACACCAAGTTTAAAATAGCCTGTACCATCTGCTGATGTTGACAAGCAGAATTCCATGATGCTTAAAAATTCTACGAGGGCAGATAAGGACCCTCAGACTGTGGTGCCACAATCACTTTAAATTGGCATAACTCCATGCTACCACTAAAGAGAGGTCTCACGCGTCACTCAGCTTTAACTGACATATAATTCAACACCCCTTGTTGGCTACATGAGTACTAGAATGATCACTCAACAAAAGGAAACAAAACAACATGACTGTTTCTCAGACTAACCAGTCCTTTAACCAATTTACCATGTATCTTAAAGAATACTAATAGCAGCAGAAGGGATACTTGTCAGAAATGTGCCCCCATAACACATCTGTAGAACCACAGCCTCGTGCCACCACACTGAAGTCCTCCTCATGTTTTGCAGACATGTAAATCACTTTCATGTGTTACTAGAAACAAACACTATTTACCGTATCTCAAACACAGTTAAATACAAATAGGTGCAACTGTCTACTTGCCTATATGAACAATCTATAAAGTTAGCAACTGGTAACACTGCAATTTTGTTTTCCAAACACCACACCTGTTGTTGCAATTGAGATTTACAGATCAAGAGAAACAAAGACGAACAAAAAAGATCCTTCTGACAAACGAAAGCATATTTTTATGAGAATGGCTTCGGTAATTACGAATAGGTTTATTATTCCATGTGTGATGGTTTTTTATATCTTCTCTGCGTAGATATTCTCATTAAACACAGAACTTTGTCAAAATACTTCCAAAAACTACTTTTAGTGGGAAACGCATTAGCAACTTCAGTGGACTTGAAAGCTACCACAAGAAAGAAAGAAAATCACATTGCTTGCATCCTCTGTGTCTAAATCAGACAAGAGTAGACATAGAGGCAGCTAGCTCAGCTCGTTCAGGGGAAAAGAGGAAAATGCAAAGATGAAAGAGTTTCTCGGCTTTTCCACTGACCCGTGAAAAAGACTAGACAGAAGCAAGCAAAAACTGGTAATGCAAGAACGGTATTTTCCCATGTTTTAAGCTTTGTCATCCATTTGTGTGCCTTGTAGACACAAAGTGATGTACTTCTTTAATCCACTGCTGAAAATACAGATGCAGCCACTCTGATACTCGAGTATGGAGAAGGACCTAGTTTTCCTCATGCAAGGTAAGCTCGATAAAGGCCATATTTCCACCAGGACAGCTGCCACTGCTCTCAGTACAGCTGTTTCTGGATTTCATTACAGCTTTCCTTCTACCAACTCTATAGTAAAACCAGGCATACATCGTTCACAGCTCATGAGCAGGAAAGACCCCAAGGCACCCAAGTGGCACAAACCATGGTGACAAGGTGGGAATTAAGTGACACAAGGCCATGTCAGGAACGGGAATACCGCACGGCTATCTCCTGTGTTTGCCCCTCCTACCCTCCCCGCTCTTGTGCCCATCAGGAACGGGTCGGGCAGCCCGGTGGGCCTCCCTGGAGGGGACAGCCCGTCTCCGCGCGCCCCCTCCCCCCC
>NW_009927910.1:4458-30313 GCF_000696875.1 Nestor notabilis | reverse complement strand
AAGTTGCCAGCTGGGCTTGAACCATGACAGATGCTTTTATCCTCCTAACCACTGCTGCCCATACAAATGCGGAAAAATTCACTTAAAGTCCATCAGTCTTTCAAGTGCACCATTCCTCACAGAACTCGCATCCTTACAAAGGAGGGAGGGGGGAGAAGTAACTTCTGTTGACATTGTTTGTGAATACAGGACTGGATACTTCATACAGTATATAAAAACATTAATGAGTAAATCTAGTCATGGAAAATCCATGGAATTCCTACAAAACTAGAAAGGACATACACAGACATCATCCAAAAAAAATAGCTAACAAATGATTTTACTTCACATATCTTCTAACAAGATGTTATATTCTACTGGCTCACCATTGATCAGCAGAACAAGGAAAGCACAACACAATGTTTTCAGTCTGACAGCACAGAAAATTTCAGCCAGACTGAAAACTCTGATCATTACTTTCATGTTATTAACAGAATGAAAGGTGGGAGAATAATAGTTCAGTCATCCTATCTCATTCTCTTGAAATCTGAAGTACCCTTGGGACCAGCGGTGTGCATAAACCATTTACTTGGATGCATCTAACACGTATCAACTGGTTATAGTTTACACTAGACTAAGTTTCTGAACTACGTTCATATCATATGTGATATCATAAACACAAATCTTCAAGTGTTTATGATACCACAACCACCCAGCCTTGGTGCCTACATTTTTCTCCCCATCCAGACAGAACTTCTACATGAAAAGTTCTATAACAGGCCACGCCAAAATAATTTTCCTCCATGTGTAATTCGGTGAAGGAAACTTAAGAACTTCTAGTTCTTAGGAACTTATTCTACTCTACTCAGCACTTTTCAACCCCCATTTGGAATACTTTGGTCAGTTTTGGTCCCCACTATACAAAAAAGATGCAGACAGGCTGGAGAGGGTCCAGAGAAGGGCCACACGAGGAAAGGCTGGCAGAACTGGGTTCATTCAGCCTTAAGAAAAGAAGGCTCAGGGGAGACCTTATCACTGTGTTCCAGTATTATTAAAGGGTGACTCCCTTCTTACAGGGAGTCACTTGGAAAACACAAGGAGTAATGGATACAGTTAATCCTGGGGATATTCCGATTAGACACAAGAGGAAAATTTTTCACAATGAGATCAATCAGCCATAGGGAATAATCTCCCCAGTATTGGCGACTGTAAACATTCAGTTGGACAGGGCACTGGGACGTCTTGTCCAAGTCATGCTTTTGCCAAGAAGGATTGGATCAGATGATCCTTGAGGTCCCTTACAACATGGTATTTTATGATAGATTGATTCTCATGAAACCTCTCCAATTGTTAAGCATACCTGAGGCAAAGACAAAAGGGTCAATACATGTCTTCCTATTCTTATTTCCAATTTTTCTGGTTTAGCCCTACATCAGTTTAAGGAATACTTCGCTTTCAATGGTAATTTCTCTTCAAATTTGCAGTCCTAGGCTGAGCTTTGTGTAAAAGACACTTAAAATTGCACTTCTCTGACAGCTGTAGGGTAAATGAAACAGTGTTCCCTACATACAATTCCTGGTACTTTTGTGCTAACATGTACAGTAACACAACTTTGCCACAGAAACAAATATCACAGCTTTAAGAGATTTGTTCATTCTCATTTGTAATTGACTTTTGCAGTTTCAAAGTCTTTGTACTCCTAGCAATTCTAGTGGACCCCCAGAGCTTTGGTTAGCTACAGCAGTGACCAATTCATCAGAATTTCTTAGGTTACCTACCATTATTTTAACTGTCTACATACTTGAGACTTATGCATGCATCATATGATTTGACTACATCTGAAAACAAAATCTCCATCTACATGCATTTTCATGCAGAATCCATCACAAAGCTCATCCATGTCAAAACACTTGGGTTTATTGGTAAGTAAAGTAAAATAGCAGGATTTTTGAGAGGTAGAACTCTTAGCCCTATCTATAATCTATGCTTAAGGATCACATTACAGCTTATAGAAGCATGTGAAATATGCATTTCATATCTTTTCCATTCTTTCTAAATAATATCTAAGAAAATAACATCAGTTAAAAGAAACAAAAATTACTTGAGGCATATTTTAACATGTTCACTGTTTCAGAACTAACCATTAGTGACAGCAACACCCTCGAAACATCAAACTTCAGTCAAAACAGGCTCATGACACATATATTGCTTCATAGCCTTATACCATATAATATAAATGTAATCTACATGTGTGCTGTCATAAAACATTGAAAATCAAGCTTTTGTGCCTCGAACAAAATGCATCAGATTAGATTATTTTTATCTATATTTTACCACTTAAAACCTGTTTTGTTTATGAAATATCAGTAAACTGGCCTACAAAAAAAAACCTTGATGCAGTTCAAATTGCATGTGCCATGTGGAAGCAAAGGTTTCATAACATGCTGTCCGATTTTATTTTGTTTTTTTAGAAAATAATCCTAGAATTGTTGTAGATCTAGATAGTACCTGTAACTGACAGGTATAAAACCTTGGTCCAGAAAAATGGCTTTCCCAAAATTTCATTTTAACAACAGAATATCATTTTTACTCTGTGATCAAGAAGTGATTTTTTCCTTAATAATGTTCTTCAAAGTATAAAGCCCTTCAAAAAATTTGGACTACAATGACTCAGTAGTCCCGGAGTAAGAAAAGAAGGCTTAAACAAGACAGTGGTATCTCTGCATCTAACTAGCAAATTTCTAATAGCTATAAATATTCTTAAAGACCATACTCAAATCCACTTGGTCAACATCCTAGATTCCAACAATTAACCTTGGCTAATTCATTAACTTGATCCAGAAATCTGTTTGTTCCTTACTTTTACTGCACTCACAACAAAAGCACCCTTCATAACTCTACTAAGTGTTTAAAAAAGAAGTAAATAAATGGAGAGATAGATAGATACATAAATAGATAGATAGATGAAATAAATAAATAAATAGAAACCACATGGGAAGAATCTTTCCTTGGTCCATAGAACAAACAATACATACACTTCCAAAAACAATCATAGGAAATATATTTATACACCATTAAGCCTCCAAATTCATCTGCAGATATAAAAGTATAATACGTAAGTGTAATGCAAAAAGAACTTTTTCAGGACCGGAGCATGCACCACCACCACCCCATCCCCTCTTTTTGTTATTGAGTTTGGGCTGGGGTCTTTTTCCCAATTCAAAATAACCTGTTTAGCAACAATCATCAAAGCCCTAATTAAGGAAATAAATGCACGTACCTTTGTTTGATGTGCGTTCCATTTCCACTGATTTCAACAGCAAACACATTCATGGCTATTTTTCCTGACAAGACCCAAACCATATTCCTACAGAAATTGTTGTATCCTTAGAAGTTGTTCAAACATATTTTTGTTTTCCAGATATGAACTGCTCATTTCCATGTTGCCTTGTAATACGATATTGAACATGATGCTGTCTTGTATCATAAACAGAAACTATTTTTTAATACATATACTTATCATAAGAAATTAATATTCCTAAAATTTAATGAGCAATACTGGTGGTTGCATGCAGTTCATTAGGTTCCCATGTGGAAAGTGAAAAACACAACAGCTCAACATTAAAAACAGTGGTTGTAAATTAGTTCTTTTAGGCCTCCTTATCTTTTAACTGACAGCGGGAAACAGATGCAAGACAGCAGATGCTCTAAGTTCACTTCATTACTATCAACCACGCATTATTTCCCAACCTTACCAACAGCATGCTGATTGATTCCTACTCATAGTCATATTCCTCTAGATGTAGTTGGATTTGAACAAAGATTTTTCTCTGCCCTATTTGAGGAATTTTAGTATTTTTTATTTTTTCTGACATTTTCTTGTGTTCATGACATAGTTTGGCAATCTCGTCTCAACATGTAGTAATGTAATAAAATCTCGTCTCATGTAGTAACGGAACAAAAATCATTAGTAATCTTTATTGTACTGTGTCTTGTCTCCAAAGCAGAAAAAATATGTTTCACGCTGGAAGAGTAGTATGCCAAGAGTGCTGCACTTCCCAGAAAAGACACACATTAGCTCAAGAAAAGCAGCCAAAACAAAGGTGCAATCATGATCCAAAAATAGGAATGCTTTTCACCAAAGGTGCGTGTAAGGAGTAAAGATGAGAAAAGCACTTAATTTACAAAAAGTGGGCAATATGAAAAGAGTTCTACAAACTACAAAATTCAAACTACAGCTGCCCTTTATCACAAACAACTTGTTTTCAGTAATATATGAAAGTTTGGGCCATTTAAAATAATTTCCCTTAATTTTTACTGAAAATTTTAAGACAGTTTGCCAAGTTTATAACATTATCTGTTACATAAGGAAAAATTAAATAAATAAATAAAAGAATGGATTCCAGGTTTTTATTTTCAAGATTTACACTACTACAGCAGAAATAAGTCTGCCTTGGCATATTTTTAGGTAATGTAATTTGCTTCCTTATTTCATATCCCCATAAGACTTTACATATCTCTGAATTGCCATAACTAACCAATGCAGCCATACCTCTCCGTACACTTTGTAAAAGCAGAGAAAAAAAAAGCATATAGGTATTTTAGAATAACACAGGTATTTTAACTGAAGTTTTTAATCAGATACTTTCAAAAGGTTTCATCTAAGGATACATACTGAAGGAAAGAACAAGGAAATAATGAAAAAGGCTGCCCATTTACAATGGGCTGGCTACTTTGCCCTGTATTCTGCAAGTCAAAACATGGACAATAATGCCAATAAATATATTTACATAAAAACTTTGAGGTACACAGCTTTTGATGTTGTTGCACTTTGAAGAAAGCAATTCAAGGAAACTACAAAATGAAAAACTACCAAACAAGAAGAAATAAAACTCTCATAAAACTCAAGAGAAGTGTCCATTCAAAATTTGTTTAGTGATCTATACCAACTTGGATTAACCTTATCAATTAAGAGGTTATTCTACATGTAAAAAGTCCTTTTTTCGCCATACAATGTCTCGAATACTTCAAATAAAGAATTGTGTTCAGTACCAGTTGTATTTCTGCAGCCAGTTCAGAGCTACAAATAAGATAGCTCTGCATCGTACACATATTACTAGCTGAAGTACTAAGTATTCAGAAAAAGAGACTGTACTCTTCCTGAAGCCCAAGACCCCATGACTCTGGGGACAGCATACACACAATGACCTGAAAAATCCTTCTTGACAGTTAAAAGCAAACTTTAATATCTTTTTCTCCCTGGACAGCAACAGGCCTTTCCCTTCACAAACTTGGGTCAATCTTCACATCAATATACAAAGTGGGATTGTGAGGTTAAATTGCATATAGTTGTAGCAATATACAGTAGATGAACTTTTAATAACTGTTACTAAAATAGCTAATCTAACATAATTGTGTTGTACATGTAAAGTATGGACCAAAAACCTCTCCAACAAAGAAAACAAGTAGAAAATAGTGCTGATTGACTGTGGAAAACTTCCCTCTGTCATGATTTCTTAACACACAATCCCACATTCACTCTCACATTTTAGTAATAAATCAGACTGTTATTCTTTTGGAAGAGTGCAGATTAAACAGTTCGCTTGGGACACTGCACCCTTTGATTCTTCTTTAGGATAAATTCTAGATTCCAAATAAAACCTGGAACATATCAAGTACTACATATCAGAAAATATAGAATCATAGAATCATTTAGGTTGGAAAAAACCCTCAAGATCCAGTCCAACCGTTTACCTAACACTGCCAAGTCCACCACTAAACTATGTCCCTAAACACCACATCTACACATGTCTTAGATACCTCCAGGGATGGTGACTCTACCCCTTCCCTGGGCAGCCTGTTTCAATGCTTGACAACCCTATCAGTGAAGACATCTTTCCTAATATCCAAGTTAAACCTCCCCTGGTGCAGCTTGAGTCTGTTTCCTCTCATCCTACCACCTGGGAGAAGAAAACAACATCCACCTCACTACAACCTCTTCAGGTAGTTATAGAGAGATAGTGTAGTAGGTCAGGTATTGGATCAGATAAGACAATAAAGAGCAGACATGGGGGAAGCAAGAGCCACACTTAAATTAATAAGTGGAATAAATTTAGCAACCGAGTCCTATATCACTTCAATAAAAGGATAAAAAAAGAAAGCACCTGCAAAGGGCTCCTGCACACATCTATGTGAGGATGTCAGACAGGAATAAATGTAAGCCTCGCTGCTCAGCAAGACCAAAACCAGCAACTTGAACTCTAAGAACCTGAGAAGTAAAACTACACTAACTAAACAGCAATATTTAGGCAGCAACCATGAATCACTGACACAAGATTAGCAGGATGCACAAAATTCCCATGGACTGTGGTTATTGGCCATACTCAGAAGTCAAGCCAGGTTAACAGAAATAGCTTCTGTTAAACTAACACATCCTTTGTGCATGGACTCTTCTTTTCAAATATTATTTCAATAGGTTTTCAAATAGTTATTTCCACTTAAATTGTACCTGTAAATATGTGCCATTCTCATTGTATGAGAATTCTACTAAATCCTATTAAAGAGAACTCTTGGCTTCAAAATCCTATGCTTTTATTGCTGGGAGAAGACAGGAAGAGTGGAGATAGGTCAAGAGGTTTATTAGACTGGAGACAGGCAACTTTTCCGTTAGCTTTGGAAATCAGCCCAAAATATTTCATATTCATGCCATATTAACCAAGTTTTTAACTGTAATTTTTTCTCCACTGAGAAAAAAAAAAAAAAACCAAAAAAAAAAAAAAAACACGATAACCCAGCCATGAAGCAAACACTGCTAGCTCTACATGTCACGCCATTTATTTTCTTTTGTGACAAACTGGAATCACACAACAATCATTCTTTCCTTCTGTGTTTATAGAAGTACAGCTGGAACCTTGTTGATGCCTTATTTTCTAGATGCTACAACAACATGTATGTACTATTACAAGCAGAATTACCAGCAGATTATGGCCTTGGATGATACCATGGCTGCAAGTTCAGAGTCTTTTTGGAGAGGTTATTGCAGTGAGTTTAAATGACCCAGACTTGACAGGCTATGCAAACTCCACCCCTTCACAGTACGAATCAGCTTGAATAGCCCTCAACATGAGCATGAGTTTTAGAGCATACTTTATATTATCTGCCTAAAACTATCTGTCTGGGCCAAGAAGGATATACTTCACTGATAATGGTTATCTGGAAGCAAGTCTACATCCAAGAGAAACAGTTTAATAATTCAAAAGTTCTACCTGAAGGTAACTTAGGAAAAATAACATTTTTCTTTTCAGCTATTATACCTGAGAGTATCTACCATAAGAAAACCTAAATGCAAGAGCTTTTTATGTTACATTACATCCTTAAAGACTCTTAAAAATTTAACTAGCTGGAATCCAAAACATGTGACCCTAAATTGAGAAGCTGTTAAATAAAATATGTAGGAACACACTCAAAGCTTTCATTTGGAATTCTATTGTGGCCATTCTATATTTGGAGCTTAAATGTCTCAAGAAAGACCTCAGGTAACCTATGAAAAATCTGCAGGGAAAAAAAAATAGTCAATGGCTTAGAAGGCAAAAGAAAACTAAATCCTATTTTAAAACCATGTATTCCTGCAGCCTACATGAAATGCAAAAGTAACCAAGAGGTGAAAAGCATGTTTTGATACAGCCATAGTATACCTAATTAAAATTATTTTTCTATTTACATTAACAGTGTTTAACTGTTAAATGGATATCCAGAATGAACAGCCAGCTGACAGAAAGAGGCAGAGAGATGAATATTAATGCATAGCAGAAAATACCATCCAAAAGTTTTGCTATCACGTTTAGTTCTTTTACATAAAAATTTATGCTTCCCCTTTTTGAGGGCCAAAAGTTCACAAAATAACCATTCCTGTTGCCACTTTTCAACTACAATGACTTAACAAGACAACTCTAGGCAACGTTAGCTAGAGGGCTTGTTTTTCCATTATTAGACCATTCAGTTAATTAGTAGATCCAGATATATGAACCCATACATGTAGGAGAAATCAAATCCTGATAGTCTGATAGAAGGGGTAACTGAAGACACACTTTTCCTAATGGAGTCTGCAAGCTCTATGAGCAAGAACAAAACAACACTGCATTTAACAGCCCCTGGTCACAAGCTTACCAGCTTCAGAAACTTCTCATTAACTTTCCCCTCTGGTAGAACTTAGATCTACAGAAAATATGTTATGTTACAAGATGCTATTTTATTCAATTTAGAAAGAAATAAAGTGTTCATATACCTTCTGAAACAATAGAAATTAAAATTAATTTGTTATGACAGCATAGAACAAGATTTTGGAAAACAATTTCTTCTGGAGATTTTTCCTATAAATAATTCCTGTCAGCTTCTTCAGTCCTGTCCCACATTACCTTCTGCAGTATCAATACTATGTTGGACTCCTATTCAAACATTTGACGTTGTTAATCACCACAATGCTTATTAGATTTTCTAAATTAAATTTTCACCAGCCCTAAGTTAGCACATTATTTGTGAGCTGTTTGGTGGTTTATAGGGTTTATCCATTAAACCAAGCAAGTCTTTTGAGTGCCACTTGTTTGAGTTGAAATCAGGACACTATTTAATGTTCCTACCCAAAAAAAGGTTGCATAAAAAGACAGAACAAAACTGTTTCAATGTATAAGTTGTTTTAACAGTTGAGGTACTATGTGCAAAAAGCAACAAAAGTAACATAAAAATCACTGGGTGAAAGTGGGTTTAGTTTCTTGCTGGGAGAGTATGATTTATAGAATAAAAGTGTTTGAGAAATATCTTCATATATATACTTGGTTTAATCCTCTATCAAGCACAGATCTTCTAGTAAACAAAGCGACTCAGAAGGTTGCCTTTTAAAATCCTTTGTTTAAATTAGCATCCCATGAGGTTTTCTTAGAAATATAAAGGACCCACACAAAAGATTCAAAATTTATACAGATCATGCTATACAGCAGCTATTATGAATTCTCCAATAGACTTAAACTCAAATTCTCCCACAAATGTAAACCAACATGTCATCCGTATGGCAATAGTCAAATCAAGGAACAAAAAAAAAGAAAATAAATTTTCCAATTTGCATCCTAACAATAAAATTATTTCTCATTTTACTATTTCACACAACTTTGCCTATCCAGCTGCTTTTATTTTATGCAAAGTAAATATTTACTGGTTTTTAAGAGTATGAAAAAATGCATGAAATCTGGATCATTTCAATGGCAATGTAAAGCAATGCTCACTGGTACAAAAATAGCATTGAAGAAGCAAAATCATCTAAAATGCAGTGTTTTGGTCAGCACAAAGTTTCTTTTTGATAATAAGCTCTCAAGCAGGTTGGTATGACAAAGTAGAGAGTTTTTTATTCTTAACTACAAATAATTAAGGGTAACTACTTACAGTTTACTGAACAAAGTACAAGCTAGCCATGACTGACACAAATTTGGATTCAATTTCTCCATAATGCATAATGCCAGACTTCTCCATTTCTATTCAAATTACAACCCATAATTGAGTATTCGTTATCTATTGAATATTATGCGTAGGATCATTTACTTTTAAATGAAGGACCAAATTACAAAAACAAAACTCAGGAACAGAAAATGTTCCCTAGCTTACAAACATACCTTCATTAAGCTTCCACTTTTAATTAGAAATATGATATTAAAATCAGGTCTAACGTAACTGGCAAGATTTCAAATCACACGTAAATACCTTGTTAAAAAGTTATTAATGACATTTGTTACTATCTCGTTAATTTCTGTGCTTGTCAGACTTGTCTATCAAAGAATATTCAAATTTATTCCTATGCCTACCTGTTAAAAAGCAAAAAGAAAAATGTAAGAACAGTATTATTACTAAAAGCTGAAGCAATCAGGACAGATCAGGACAGTGACAGTCACCCAGGGGAGGGGGAGAGAAAGTGGAAATTTATGGAGGTAGTAAAAATTGCCTTTTTGAGGCATGTATTACAAAAAGGAGAGTCTAATACTTCTGTGGGCATAGAGATGAGTAAAATAATATACTTCCAGAATTATGAGAAGTGTCATCATTAATACTAAGCAAGGAATGTTTCTCAGCACTTTTTTATTTGCTATATAACATGGAGCAAGACTGAGAAGTATTACTAAAGTGGATAAGCAAATCCAGAAATAAACTGAAACTAAAGATGAATTACCACCAAACACCATCTTAGATAGGGAACAAACAAAATCTCAAAAATCATTCAAGGTAGGAAATATCAGAGGTGACACTATACTGTGCTACCACTCTGGCATAAAAGGGAAGAGACAGAATATACTTTGACTGTAACATCTTGAAACTACACATAACACAACTCCTTCCTGCCTTCCTCTCCTCCCCCCAGTTTCCTATGTTTATATTATTGGTAATATTATTTATTATTAAGAATAACTTCCTCATCTGAACTACATGTCATCCTACTTGAGAATGCCTCATTCATGTTCAGTGAGCAAAGTTTCAAAAAAATTACTGGTCAGCCCTCCAGTCACAAAGTGGGGAGACCAAAGAGCACACAACTGTCAGATGGGCAAAAAAGAACTCTCTACAGAATTAGTGTTAAAGGAGGTATAAATCATTTAAATTTTAGAAAGAGCACAGTAGTACATACACTTTTGGCAGCAATTAAAAATTAAGCTGTAATTTGCCAACTAAGCGAAGGTTGAAATCCTTAATTAGACATCAAGATAGAAGAGCACATTTCAGAAACAGAAAAACCTTAAAACTAGGTTTCAAAATCAGAAAAATTGGCTTTCCTGTAATTCTGGGGGGAGAAAGAGCTATTTGTTTTTAAAAACATAACCCTGTTCCAAACAGATGCAAACCCTTTGAAGTACCTTACGTATAAACCTGTTTCACATGAAATGGAATGCAACGTAATATGAAAGAAATTGTGTCACTGTGTATGCTGCTGACAATTCTGTTTATTATTTTTTTATCACACAAGTCATTAAGCACTGCAGCTTCCAGGCCAAAAGCAACCTTGATTTCTTACTTGCAACTCTGGTAAAACTTTGAATATTCATATTTTTGGAAATGTCTAGGCGACACATGCTTGGTTTATCACAACATCGATGAATCAGTTCACTGGCATACATGCATCTGGGCAAGACTAAGCATTCATGAAAGAAGTGCAAGCTAGAAAACTTATTTCCTGATAATGGACACTCTAACCCAGCGTGATGGACAATTCTCAACACAAACTACCACTATTACCTGGAATTGTGCAATCCAGCAAAATATCTCACACTTAGTGGTAGCAGAGAATCCAGGTAATGTGACAGTGAAGCTGGACATCTAACACAGCATTCTAGCCCAAAGCAGACTCTGGTGTCCATTTGCCAATACTGTTTATTTCATTTGATAAAGCCAAGTCTGAATATGAAGTCATAAAAAGTTTTTACCCTTTGTGAATAAAGATGCAGAGACACATGCAAGCTACTGTTGCATAAAGTAATTAATGATTTGAGTTTTAGTGTCTAACTTGACTGCTATCATCCACTGCAGCAATACCATAGTAAGTAAAGTAATCTCTTCATGTAAGTGAACTTCCCTCTCTCTTACTCTTTCTTCCATTCCACCTTCCTTTCTTGGCTGCAAGAGATCATGAGACGAATGAAAGATTGAAACAAACTATTTCTGTGCAGAATTAAGCATAAGCAAAGAACTTCTGTCATTGCTGAAATCAGCAGATTGAACATTAAATGGTTGAAGATTTTAAATCTCAATCGTTCACCCATTTGTAAAGGGAAAATATTTCTTTTTCTTTCCCTGCATCATGCAGTATCAGAATGGCCTATTGATACTGGTTTTACAGCTAAATACATTTGGCAAAACACACTTGCTTCCTCCTACTCACAAACAGACAAGTTAGAAAACCTCCAGGTCTAACTCCATGTTTCCCAATTTTACAATCATTTTTCCATTTTATTTTAACGTAAGAGGTCACAGTAAGTTTGCTCTGCTGATTGTACACACCTCGAACAGCTGTAAAAAACAAATAACATGGTAAGGATATTTCAGGAGAAAAGAAAGGATGCAGATGGCATTGCTACGAGATGAGAATTTGTGTCTACAGATGAAAATACTTCCTAGACAGAAACCTTTTGCTAATCATTGAATTATTACAATCAGTGAGGTATTTTTATCTCCACTGATTCTCCAGCTCCCCCGGGACAGTCGCTGTGTAGCAGCAGCAGCAGGCAGCCAAGGTTAGAGGACTTCCACTGTCGCTTAGCAACGAGCAGCCTTGCTTGGGCTGAAGGACGCAGGGAGCAGGACAGGGCAGCCCAGCTGCCCTTGGCATCCTCCATAGGTGCAGAATCCAAAGAGTGCTCTTCATGTCATAGTTCTCTCCTGATGATGTGAAGGGTTCATTTTCCAGCTATTATCAGTGGGATTTTTGTCATGGATCCTCTTTGCTGATAGGTAACAGATTCAACCATGGAAATGACTTTGCTGTTGAATCTACTACAGGTCCACTGTTAACCAGCCTGGTAACAGTTTTACTTCAGAGAGCTTAGGCAGGAGTCGTGCGCCTCCCGTAACACAGGAGCATCAAGGATCACAGCCTAACTAAATTTTGAGTAAAGGTGAGTCTACATAAAAGTGATAGGAGAGTATTAATAGTAATACTTATTAGTACTTAGCAGTTACCTTGTGCAATACCAAGAGATCTGTGTACGGTTTGGGAATCCCTCTTTGTAAAAAATTGCTCCACATTATTAAGTCTTTTAATTATAGGTTCTCTATTATTAGATTTTACTATTTTAGGTGCTTCTCTGGATCTTACAACAAAGCTGTATAAGCAGAATTCATGCTGATAGCATTTAATTGCTTTGCATGTGCATCAGCTAATGCATGGATGATTCAAACAGTTAAGACCTAGAGGTGCTGATTAGTCTCCATTCATTCAGAACCCAGGATAACCTACTGAAGTAAGCTAAGGATTCTCAACTGGACTCATGCAGTTTGAAATCACGCAGTCTGTCTTCTGAAATAAAGCATGTAAAATTTAAATTTTCAACATTTCTTTGATCAGAGGTTTAAAATACACCCACAAACAAGGTTTCACAATTATACTTTTGGACTATCAATATGAAATTCATGCTCTTTATAGGATATTTTAACACTGCAAGAACAGTTACTTTACGGATGGCTATAGAAGCAGTAATTCTTCCTAATGATTCTTAAAAAATAAAAATCAACTAAGCATTCAATCATTCAGTTGAGACAGCACCAATAATTTCCCCAAGGAAAATCAGTGTAAGACAAGAAAGTACAGGGCCCATTATTTATTTGTCCAGTGCAGAAGGATTTCTTTGGAGAAATCCAATTGGCTTTGTCACTTTTTATCATCAATCAGATCTATTTCAAACAGCAAAAGAAATACTTTGTTTTCAGAATTACATATACACACAAAATAGAAAAATAGATAAAATAGTATGTGTATTATAGGAATAAGATGATTCTGAATTTCTAAAAGAGTTGAAGTATGATTCAAGATAAACTGAACAATGCTTGTCATTCAGTGTCTTTCACTGTAATGCAACTACAGTTTTATTTAATATTGTCATTTAAATTTTAGAAGCTGGATAATCAGAAGTACTTATAAATAATCAGCTACCCATATTCAGAATGAATCTTGATTTTTTAGATTCATTTCAAGGAGACAGAGACCTTGAATGAGTAGGACATTCTTTAATACAACCTCATAGACTTAAAGTTACTGAAATGTGAGGGTCATTTTGCCAGATAGACACCCAAAAGTTTAAAAAAAAAAAAAAAAAAAAAAAAAGAAAAAAGGCAAAAAGGACAGCAGCAACTCACACAGGAAGTGAAGCAGGAGGTCCTGTCAAAGTAGTCCAAGACATTGTCATGACAGTGACTGATGTGTAAATTAAAAGACATCAATTGCAAAACTCTGCAACTATGAAACCTTTTTTTAAATGTGCTGAATTATATTTTTAACTTCTAGATTTAATATGTTTTCACAAAGAAGAAATTACATTCTGTGGCTGATAATTAAGAGTTTATTTTTTTTTTATTACTGTAGCTATTAACATCAAGTTCAAAACCTTTTGTTACCAAGGCAGACCCATTATACCTGTACAAATTTCTTCGTCTAATTACTTACAACTTACATATGCATATTCTGATTCCTAAAGTTTGCACATTTCACTTAAATGTTGTGAGGCATTTCTAACAAATGTTAAGATACACTTTGTGAATCTACGTGATGGCATTCATGGATCATTCAAATTTCCTGTTCCAAAACACTTTAACAATCCAGATACCTGCAGTAAGTTTAATTGCAGAGAAATGGAGAATTGAACAAAGTCTACCTTTTTCATAAACAATGAGTCTCTCATCCACCAACAGGGAAGCTGTTAGAGCAGATGTACACCAGGACTGACTTCTTTTCAGAAGATGCACAGGTGACCTGTAAGGAGATTCTCCTGGAGAAGGCAGACCAGTTTACAGTCAGACCAATTTACAGTCAGTGACTACATGGGATCCAAGGGGAGCAAGAAGAAACAGACACAAATAATGGATTCTTATTTTCGAGAATGCCATTTACTATTTGCAGAATCCAACTCTACAGAAAAATTTCTTTACTTGAACCAAGTCCAGAAATGCTGTTTTGCTAACAATCAATTACTGACTTCAGTAATTGGTAGACAATTAGCTGGGAGAAAGCTGGATGTGCATCAAACCTTATAGTCAGCTGACCTGGCAGCCAGGGAACAATGAGCAGAAAAAGATTTCTGCATCTGTAGGTTACTTTAATTAGGAAAGAGCATTATATGAAATATTCTAGGACTCAAAACTAGAACTGGTTCATATTCATATAAAATAAGAGGAATTTCATGCGGACAATTTGATGACTACATTCAGCTTTCAGTTTTAGCAGATTTTTCAGCGCAGAAAATAAGATGACTACAGATGGGGAAAATATTGAAGCTGGCTCAGCAGGGTTAATTCTGGCATGATGCTGCATTACTAGTCAGCTGCAGTGCCTCAGCACCACACTCCAGGGACCAGAGTAATTGTGCATGGAGCTGGCAGGAAGTCAGAAACTTTGTTAGCTCCTGATCAGCATTAACCATTCTAAATAAAGCTCAGCTCTACAGACAAATGTAGGTGATTCCACATGATCCCCATTAGTATCCTGGAGTTTTCTTCCATGAGAAGTATGCTATTTTCCCAGTAATAAAGAAAATGGAAAGTGACTACCACCATAAGAAAGATTTTCTCCAAAGATGTCCCATTCCAGTTTCATCTCTTCTGTACACACTTCCCTTTCCCCACAGCACATACAAGCAAAGAAGGTTAAACATAA
The DNA here is from genome assembly GCF_000696875.1 of Nestor notabilis. Taxonomy (NCBI): domain Eukaryota; kingdom Metazoa; phylum Chordata; class Aves; order Psittaciformes; family Psittacidae; genus Nestor; species Nestor notabilis. The sequence continues at coordinate 14,940 of NW_009927910.1, read as the reverse complement.
TAACATGTAGAAGAAAGCAGACCCTTTGCATTGTTGCAGGTGCACAAATTAAAACCCATGATAAAATCAGAATCAAAATGTGCAGTTGGTGTGCTTGTTAGTTCAGAGGGAAAAATGTTTCATTGTAATGAGAAGAGCTTTAAACATTACTGAGTATTCTAGAAGTTTCTAGTCTACACAAGAGGATGTTTCCAGAGGCACAGAACCACTCTGCAGAAATTAAGACAAACTAGATGAACAATTCACTAGACTAACATTCTGCAACAAGATAAAGTGGAAAAAGCAAAAATAAAAGGGACATCAAATTAGGAACTTGATACTACTAAAGACCAAAATCTACCAGATCACTTGATCATATACTAAAAACCTTCTAGAATAAATCTGAAATGGACTATAATGAAAGTAAATTGATATCAGCAGGTGAAAAGCTAAAGAATTTGTCAGCTCTGAAGGGCATCTCTATATTGTTAGACTGTACAAGAAAGTTTGTACTATATTTGAGATAAAAATTACAAAGCCCATTTTGTGAAGATCTGCATTTTTCTCATACTGTCATGAGATTTGCAGCATGAAGAGGGAATGTATTTTTTTATTACTTTTTTTTGTCCAACATTATAATAATATAGAAACTTCTAGTGTTGAAGAAATTTTTTTAGAAGATTTCTAGGGACAGTTTATAAACCAAGCTTTGTAATACCAAGTTTCTATACCTTTAGATCAAAAAGACAATGCTGACAGATCAGGCAGGAGACAAGGAGGAAAAAGAAGGTCAGGTGCATGATTTTTTCCTACATCTGTTAATTATTTGTAGCCAGCATTATTTTATACTAATTGACCAATAATGTGATCTTGCAGATATTGATCACAATTGCAGATTATTGATCCAGTACACAATCAGCTGAAAGCAATGGAAATAGTCTTTATTACGAATTTAAAAATGCTTGCAAAACAGACTCATTTCTTCATTCATCTTGACTCACCTCAAATCTTTTATCTTCACATAGAATCAGACATAGAACCCACCCTATATGCCCAGTGAAAACATAGAAGACAAGAGTAGCTAGGACAAACTGTGCTTACGACATTTATACAGCACAGAAAATGACTCAAGGTTTCAGAGCAAGGCGCCTGAGCTGCACTGCTGACATCCAAGTAATTTCAGAATACCTGCACAATCTGGATATAACTGATTGTTAATGAGAAATAAGCTTCTTTAAGAATGTCACAGCACCACTACCCACTGTCAAAACAATTAAACCCTGTTGGCTCACCATTTTTAGTGCATTTATATACACACAGTATTGTTGTAGATAACTATTCAAAATGTTGCTAGGAAGAAGTTACAGTTACACAGCTTCAACAACAGATTATTCAAAATCTATTCCAAAAACCATACAAAAATTGCACCTCAGATTTTACTTACGCTACCAAGGTGGAATGAGTTATCTCAAGTATACAAAGAGAAGAAAGCTGCTATATGGTCTAGTTAAAGCAGAGCAAGAAGCAGACTGTGACACTAGTAAGAGATGCACAGTACATTTTTCATCTGATTTTTTCTCTAAACTATCTGCTTCACATGTATTCTGATTCATATTTTGATGCCAAAAATTAGTTACTATTTCTATTCTTGTGAAATCCTATGGCAGATGTCTATGTCTGCTTCTGTATTATAGAGCAAAGCTGTTTTAAGAGGAAGTAAAATTTAGAAACCCATACAGATGACTAAAAATAATTTGGGTTGCTGAATCCAATTGAACAATGGTACACAACATATAATAGGAATACAGAAATTCATAATCCTTTCATACCCCTGAGAGTCAGAAAGACACCTGGAACACTATGCAGCATCATTAATGCATTTATTCAGACCTGGAATACTGGCAGGTGCTGAAGAAAAAGCCAAGTGAAATGCTCTGAGATACATTACATGAATTCACCTATCTGAGACACAGAAAATTCAAACCAACTATCATTTTACTTATACCTAAAGAACTGTCAGTAATGAAAGGAAAATCCCACATTCCCATTGAAATGCAATTCAAGAAAGAAGCTATCAGGCCTTTTAAGCATCTAAACCCTCTTTTTCTAAAAAGAAAATAAAAATTATTTTTAGAAGGTAACTTTATTTATGAAACTCAGAGTTACAAGGCATCAACAGAAGCTACAGAAATCACACCCCTGCAACTACAGCGAAAAAATCAGAGGCACTGAACAGATGCCTAAGCACCAAATAAACTGGGAATTGAACAGATGTTTTTTCTTACGAACGTGGAACAAAACCAGGAAAACATGGATTGCTTTCTGATGATGGCTTGTTGTATCCATTTACTCATCTAAGCTAGTATTTTCAAAAATATTCCAAACACTGAAAAGGTCAAAGGCAAGGGCAGGTTGGTGGATCAGGAGCAGCCCTGCTGTAGATGTGAATGACAGACTAGGACCCCAGCCCAGTTCTTCCTTTCCAAACTAGCACACACAGCAATGCACACATTCCTTGCCCTGAATAAATTTTGTACATTAAATCAAAGCTTCTATAACTGCCAAATTCCAGAACACAGCCACAAGTGCTCTGTGATTAAGCCTGAATGTATTGATTTCCTCATTCTATTATGAATAACCATGGCAAATAATTCAGTTTATCTGTTATACAAGCTTAATGTTCAACCCATAGTTTAACTTGTCCTTTTTTTCCTGATGTTGCCTGTATTTCATGTCTAAAGAAATGCAAACACACAATATCATATTCTATACTCTTCTTCATCCCACTTATTTCATGAGGTCTTATTATTCTACTGATTCTACAATTCAGTGACTGCAACCAAACCAGTTTCTGCGCTGAAACATCCCTACATCAGCTTTGTTTCCTCTAGGTTTGACACTACTGTCTTTAGAAAGAAAGTAAATTCTCCTAAAATAAGGGATACAAGCTCCATCAGCAACTATCCCATGAGACTTTTGTTGTTAATACACTGGGAAGACCAAAAAATGAGAGCAGTGAAGGTCAGTAATGGAAAACCAGCTGGATTATGAAGGTAGCTTGAGATTTATAGGACAAAAAAGAATTTGGTGCAGTGAAAAAGGAAGATGCTTTGGGTACAGAGAAAGTATGGGAAAACATATCTAAATATTTTATCAAACAATATTTTATCAAATCACAGGTTCTAACGTAAGAAATACACAAAACCTACATTATCTCAAATCTGCCAAAAAGACAATTTGTTGTTCATCCCACTTCCAATTGGCAGCATTTTCACATCTTAGGTATTAGTTTCATTTATGTTTATTTCCATAAACAAACAGGAAAGTTACTACAGGATAAAACAGGAGATGAGTTTGCCCTGCATCAGCTACTTTAAGACACACACTCATGCGCACATACTTGAATAGTTGTGCCCTACAGGAAACACACATACACCATCTCAATCCATCCTTATTTAGTGTAGTATTAACGCTAATAGCATCAATAGCATGAACATAACAATACAGCTAGCAAATTTACACACAGATCTTTGAAGTCTTGCTCTCATGCATTCATATATTAAAGTTTTCCAAAATCAGCCTAACACCTTTAAAATTCCCTTGAAATACATCAAAAGTCTTACCTGTGTTATTTTAAAAAGAGAAAAATAAACTGTGCAGATCAACAACTGATGCTCTAAAGTTTTACAATTTTCTCCAAAATTAGATTAGATAATGGCAACTTTAACATCTAAATCAGCACACAACTAAACACTCAGGAACTTTTTCCACTAGATACCACTGTACCACACTTCTTAGAGCTCATGGAAACTTCTGGGTGAATACAGAGGTTATCAGAAAGTGACAACTCATTGAATAAAGAGTTTTGTGCTGGCACCTCTGATGAGGAGGCCAAATCACAGATGTGTTTCTGATGGAAGCTTTCTGGTGAAATCGCACTCCCTGCTGTAGCACTAGTGCTCTGCTCAAAGATCTGGGAAGACAGCACCTTGAAGCCCCAAACTACAGCCCTGCTCTCAAAGTTACAGAGGAGAACTTCAAAGCCATAAATAAGATTGCCAGGGTAACTTGAAGCTCTCAAGAATTTTAGCTTCACAAAATTGCCTTGCTTAGTGTCAAGGAGCTTGGAAGAGCTTCTACCAGCCAGCAGTTCTCGTCTCAACAGCTGCCTGCATTAAAGGCCCAACCTCCAAGTGGAGTCTACTATCACTCCCTAGGCGAGGAGCTCAGAAAATCTGAGAATACAGAATAGAACTGGATGTAAGTGTATTTTGAAAAAGAAATATTACATCCTCAGAACTAAAATCCCAAGTTGGAAGCTGCTGCAGTACTGATTACAAAGATAAATGCATATACATCATGCAGAAATCGGCGAAGATGCTACCCTTGTATTTGTTCAAAGTCACTTACGCAATAAGGTTTGCTAGTACATCTGTCATTCCAGAGTATCCTTCCATTGATTATCTCATACAAACACAAAAAAAGGTTAAATTGCTCACTAATGTGTTATGGTAACAGAAATTCTCCCATATTCCTAAATCAAATATAGAGAAGTTTTGGCCCATAGCCCTGTTTGCTACATGCTCCTGCTAGCAGGACTTGATGACCAGAGGGCATAACTGTAACTGATAAAACTATCATGCTGTTCTTAAGCAGGCCTTTGTGAAAAGACATATCTATGGCGTAACTATAAAAGGCATAACTATTAATCTGTCCTTTCTCACTCACCTGCAGAAAGAGTTAAAATTTGGTGTTGAAAGGGAAGCTATTTCATTGGGGAGAAAGATGTTTTAGAAGCAAGTGACACAGCTGGCGTTGCTACTGCATTCATCCACCTTAAGGATTTTCTTTGCTATGTATCAGGAGCACCAAGAAACCCAAGCTCAAATGGTTACTAAAATAACTAGTCCTAAACTTTCATTTCTTATTTTTATAAACAAAGAAATGACTGAGTTTACTTCACCTTGAAGAGACGTCAGTCTCCCACAGCCTGTGAAGATATCCAACATTTTTAGCATGCTCAATTCCAGCCAGATCCCCCTGCACCCTCAGAAAGATTATCAAGAATTTCTGTAACATCAACCCAGTACCTTTCCATTACTTTAAAGAGGCAATAGTTAGCCAAATTATAATATTAGAGTCCTATTACAGTTATGTAAAATAAGTCAATTTGTCCTTCCTTCAATTAAACATGTTAATTTCCCAGGGGACCCAACACCATTTTCTTCAGTTGTCACACATGCCATCATCACACAGTATGCTGTAGACTTAAAGAGAATTCATCAAGTATCTGGTCTTGCAGAACCTACTTATGTCAGTAAATTTCATGTAACTCAACTCACTGAAATTCAAAGGCATTCTCGAATGAGAAAGTTTCTCAGATCCGTACATACAAGAACATAACCTTGGTGTTCCACAGTGACAATAGACACCAGAAATCAATTCTCTTGCAACCAGACAGCAGAATTAGCACTCTCAACACAAAAAGCACTTAGCCCATACATTGTTAAACTTCTGTATGGCCACCTTTACTTCCTTCTGTTCAACAATGTTCAGTTATATTTGCCTGAAGATTAGATTAGAATAGAATTACATGTATATAGTCAATCATAAGTTATTAGTGACTGTCCAGTCTGTATGAAACCAAAGCCATATATTTTGGTTTGCCATTACTGAGATTCATTCATTAATTTGATTTTTATAAAAGGTATTTAACAATTTGCCCAATTTCTTCAGCAGAAGAAACCATATACATGTTAAAAGTTTCAGAACAAAATTACAAATAAAATTTGCATGATTTGCTGAATTTAAAGCACAAATCATTATGGCTGAAAAAGAAACATAAGAATTGCCATATAGTTCATGGTGATAGTTGCTGTCCTTATTGACAAATGTCCCTACCAAATACTTCAAAGTGAGATCAAAGCAACACACCAGAAAACTACAGAAAATTGTCCATATATTTTTCCTTAGCCACATTAATTATTAGCTGATGATTATTTAGCTGTCTCATTCCTCTTGTTTGTTAGGGGTTTTTTTAGAGCATTGTCCTGTTACAAGATTACCTTTCATTCATTCTTCTTGTTTGTATAAAAGTGAACAAGTTGCTTCTCCCAGGTTATTCAAGACTTTCCACATCTACTAATCACTTCTGCTGCCCTTTCTCTAGGCTACATCTATTTCTGCCCTCTCTATCTTGTAAGTAAAGTTACCTGAGCTTGATTTCAGGGGATTAGGTACTATTTATTCATACAAGGGAACAGAAATCTCAAACAGCTTCTGTTCTCTTGTGACGTTATCTGCACATCTTTAAATTGTTTGCATTTTGAGTACTCAGGCTCAATGAGGATTATTCAATATATTACCACCAGAACATATAGGTCCTCCTCCCAAATAATTACAGCTTATTTGGAATATGCATGGTTAGCTGAAATTATTTCTTCTCTCATGCATTTGTCAACAACAAGCTCCAGCTTTATAAGGTCCAGCACAAAGGACTGTATAAGGGCAACCTCGGCTGAAAATGAGGCTTGTTGTAAAGAAAAGGAATCATATCTTGTTACTCTCTTTACAGCTACAGTTCCTGAAGATACTCAAACTGAAAATGAGGTTGCTGTTGTAACTAATACGTGAAGTACAACAAAGTTCCTAAAAACATTAACATTCAGCGACCTTATCTCAGTATAACAAACCTACTTGCACAGTCAAATTGAATCCTGTTCTTACCTTAACCAAGAGTACCTTGTTCACAAACACCTTTGTTACTGAAGTCTTTGGAATACTAATCATTGATCTATTGCCCCTGCTTTCAGTGGGAAAGAACATTATAAAACTACTCTGTAGATTGCCAGCCTGAATATTTGGCAGACAGAGAAACAGCCTAAATGGTTGATTTTTTTTTTTTTTTTTTTAATAAGACGGCTTTTTTCGTTTCAACTTAAATATATTCCGATAGGCCCCTGACATATAATTCAAAATCTGATATTTTAATACTATGCATCCTTATAAAGTGCTTTTCACTTTACATTCTTAAAGCCTTCATACACGTTTACAAATTAACCTTTTGAACACCCAGGATTATCTGAATTTATGGAGGAGAAATCTAAGGAAGAAGGTAGTAAGAGTTTTGCCCAGTGTGACTCAGCAAGGCAGTGAGAATCCTTAGCACCAAGCCCTGATATTCCCATTCCCAGTCACAATGTATCACTTTCAGACTTTTCTATAGTGTTTACAGCTCTTTTTTTCAGATTTACAAAAGAATATAATACTAAATAACACAGTATAATTGTTACACTCACTACAGCCTGTATAATTGTAAAACAAAGCAAGGCAAACTTGCAAATTAATACATGACAGCAAAGTCAAACAGGTTACATATGTGGCATACAAATCAGCTTTTGAATACAAGAGTGCTTCCTTCTAAGAGAACACACTCAATCAGTAGAACAAAGTAAAGAGTTCTCTTATCAAGCAAGCATCACTTTTCTCAATGTGCATCTCAATGTGCATTTCCACTGCTACAAAGATGTTGGAAAATTGCAGCAATTGTATTGCTGTTCAAGATATTTTTGCTAATTAACAAAAAATAAATAATTTATGTTTTGTGTAGCTCATATTGATGAGTGACAATTTTCTCTCCAGAGAACACCAATTTCAGTGTTTACATTATTCCTATAAAACATAAATTGACAAAAACATACAGAAACAAAAAAGTGAAACAAAACTGTTTATTTAAAAAAGAGAACCAACTAAGAGTCTTATAAATGACACTCTGCAACATCAAATGTATATACTAAACTGCCTTTGCCTTCAGATTTTGACCTAAATGCCACTAAGAAATTTTTGATTACATTAGCCTTACTCTTGCCAACCACCGTGCTTTCAATTGACATGGATGTGCTTTAAATATGGATGCTTTAATTTGGGAATCACCACACCACAATCAGACACCTCCAGGGAGATTGCTGAGCTCAGTTCACCAAAACTTAAAAACAAAATAAAAACTGTGGATATTGTTGAAGCCTCCGCTCTAATGCAGCTGCCAGAAGAACAAGTAATCTCTCAATATACATAAAAAATAGGATTTGACACTGTACAAAACAGACTATATTATATTAACCAGCAACCCCAACAGGAATATTGCTATTAGCTCAATCTATTCAGCTCCGAAAGAATGCTGAAGAGAAGAAAAATATTCAGTACATGTACAGGGAGGGAAGAGTGGAATAATTCACTTTTAAAAGGGAAAAAATACAACTGGGAAATCCAATTAAATTGAAAGACAGAAGATAAAAACTAATAAAATTATGTTTTCCATGCAATTAATCTTTTGGATTAATTGGAACACAAATGTATCACAGCCAAAAAGAGTTGATATGAATAAATGAGGGACTTGATATTTAACAAGAACAGAGTGAGCTATGAGAGCAAGTTCCAAAAAAAGGAAAAAAACCCCGCCAACCTGTGTTTAGGATCAAGTGGACACTATTTTCAGCAGACTCAAGTCTGCCTATTAAAATGGAATTTCTTGCATCATCTTCTAAGATTTCTGGTCTCATGATCCCACGATTAAGCTGAAATCCTGTACATGCCACTTCTGAAATTATTAATCTCAAGCAAGTATTTCTCAGAAAGGCAATAAGTAGAATATGCTATGAGAGCCCTCAAAAAGAGGGGAGCATTTCTACCACTTGTAATATGGGATGAAGTTATATAACTCCAGTATTTTCAGCAATACTTTTGCTTATTTGTTTTCCCATCCATTTTCTGTTGTTTCTTATCTTGTATTCAAGATAAGGTATTCTCCTATTACACTGGGAAACTGCTCCAATAAAGAGAATTTCCAGAGCTACATAATATCAAGTTAGATATTTCAAAGGAAAGTAAATCAATGCTGGATTTTAAACAGGTGTATTGCAATGTAATTCTCTTGGATCAAAGAACATATACTGCGATGCAAAATGACTTATGTAAAAGGCGAAGCATCTTAGTATAGCATATCTTCTACTATTATTCAGTTACTTTATTCCTGATCCATCTCTCAGCAATCTTTAACCACACAAAAATATATTAAAACCAACACTTGAAACTTTCAGTTCCATGACGGAATTTTTCAGAACTAGATTATTTGCACTATGTAATCACCTGACTAACATTTAAAAAGAATTATTTTGAACAAATTTAAAGGGAGTATTTCAAGATATTGAGAGAGAGAATACAAAGATTCACAAAGGTTAGTGTGCAGACAATACCCAGATAATAACCACTTACATAACTGAGACAGTTTGGCTGTTATATTATTCCAGTTTTACCCTACATAAATTTATAATACATTTGTTTAGTGCACATGGCAACAATCAAGGCACAATTCTTTATTGATTGCTTTGGAAATTGCTTAATTATAGTTCTCCTGCTCACATATTTTCACATGATATGCTTCAAGGCAAGGTGCTAATTTGAAAAGCTTAATTTTCTGACTGGAAATACATTTCTACCACATTTAGAGAAAACAGATGTTATAACAGCTAAAATAAATTGTGTGGAGAAACTATTTTTCGCATTCATTTATTCTGTCCTAATGTTCCCAATATTTGATACCTCACATCACCATACTGCAGAACTTCATCAGTTCCATGGCAACCATAGAGATCAAAGTTCATGAGGTACCTGAACAATACTTCACTTACAGATCAAAAAAACTCACTGAAAACAAATGATACCCACCAGTCCTGTGCAACATACCATTGTTGCTTGAAGAAAAACCTCAGGAATGACTATGAAATGTGAGTATACTAATCTGTGACTAAAGGAGCTGTAAACAAAGTGGCTTGAAATTAATAGTAAAGATTTTTCAGATAGCTAATAGTAATATTGCCATCTTATTGCACACAAGTTTGTCAGCTTCTGGGTACAGTCTAGACTTGATATAAAACATACGTATAATAGCATGGAAATAATTTCAATATCCAGCAAAGGGGAGGCAGGAACTGGACAAAAGTAGTAGGAAAATGCAGAATCGAGGGGGTAGAGGCGTGTATAGATATAGAATCACGGAACAGAATCATACAATGGTTTAGGCTGGAAGGGACCTGAGGGAGTTCTCTGGTCCAGCCCGTGCTCAGGTTAAGGCTAGTACTAGGCTGAGGTGCTTGTGGTCTTGGGCACTCAAGCCACAGATCTCCAAGGATGGAGATCCCACAACTGTTCCAGGTGCCTGTCCCAGTGTTTCACCACCACTATTGTGAGGAATGATGGTGTGATTTTTTTCCTTAGATTTAACAAGAACTTCCCCTACTATAACATGTATGTCACGTCTTGTCCTTTCACTGGCCATGTCTGAGAAAAGTCTTGCTCAGTCTTTGTGACCACCCCATTAGGTAGCCGAAAACGGCACTTAGTTCCTCCTTAGCCTCCTCCAAGAAAAACAAACTGAGCTCTCCCAGCCTCTTCTCACAAACAATATATGCATCAGTGCAAATATTTAAATTCTGCAACTTGAAAGCG
>NW_009927910.1:0-4427 GCF_000696875.1 Nestor notabilis | reverse complement strand
CAGCAGGAAATTACATGGTACCTTGGAAGTCAAGCTAAACTGCATCCAAATAAACCAAGACGACTCCAGGGCATGTAGCAACTAGGCAATTTACTCGTGTCAAAGACAAAAGAGCCAATAGAATGGTCACATAACATCATCGCAATAACCACATAATCTAAGTGTATACTCTTCATTAATTAGTGCAGAAGGGAAAAAAACAGCATATTGAATTCAAGGATTATTTAGAGTTCTTTCAGACGAAATGTCATTACTTAATAGAAAACAGGATCCTGTGAAGAATTAATCAGGATACTGTGAAGGTAATTTAGCAGTTTGATTAAAGGATGTCCTTTTACATAGCACTGTCCAAGGCAACCTGAAATAACCAGGCCAATGAAATTTTGTACACTTATTCTGAAGTACTAGACCAGTGAGTCAAGAAACAATAATCCTTTTTTGTGCAGCAATTTGCTAACCTTGAATTTCTGCATTCAGCATTAACAGCACATTATCACCAATCTACTGAGAACAGAAATAAATTCAAAGAAAAATAAACAAAAACTCTACACAGGATAAAAAATAGAAGGAGAGGGCACAGAGGAAAAAAAAAAAGAAATTAAATGACTGCAGTGTAGTCTACAAACATTCAAAGACAAGAATAAATTCACATGGCATTCAAAAGTATGAAAAAAAAGAATGGAGAAAAACAGAATCAGGGAGAAATGCAAGAGGGAAAACAAATAAATAAATCATTCTAAGAACTAAATGTAAAGATAATCTACTGTCCATCTGTATTAGTTTTTATAATGTCAGTTCCTTCCTCAACTTTTTTTAAACTAAGGTTAATCTTTCTAAAATTACATTTTAAATAATTACATTTTTTAAATATTTTCCACAATAGGTGTGGAAAGAGCTGTTACAGTGAACACAACAAATCCTCCCCATGACCACAGAGATCCTTTCACTCCCAAAATAAGAATTTCAATACTAACTCAAAAATGCTATTGCATTGGTGCCTACCACATCATGCTTGGAAATGGAACATCCAGTCATCGCTAATCAGGCTGTATAGAAGCAAACTGCTGTAAAGCCAGGGTGCTGGCCACCAAAGGAGAGGGGGGAAAAAGAAAGAAAGAAAAGAAACCAAAACAGAAACAAGAGAAACAACTAAAAGAAAGTGTACATGATAGCATTATAAAATACATTAAGAAATTAATCTTTGCTCATCTGATAGTCTTTTAATGAAATTAACACTAGCTTGGAATCAAATAAACATCATACAGTTTAATGCAATTAGCTAAGTTCATATTACCTATTTTTAAAGAAAATTACCAACTTGATCATGAAATTTTTCATTTCCTATTTAGTTTTGTACCCTATGCCTCTAAAATTATTTAATAAGGCACCAACACAAATCAATTTTTTACATAAAACTTTCCTCATCAAGAAAACTATTTCATTGGATTATATAAATCATGAGAAATAACATAGAAGACATTAGAAATAGAGGTTAAAAACCGTTTTTCAAAGTAAAATATGTGTAAAAATTTAAGGAGTATAAAGTATATGGAACTTTCATATCTGTTACTCAGTTTATTTCAATTTATTTCCAAGTTTCTCAGTGTAAAGCTCACAATTAGCCAATTTCAAATTCCTGCAGAAAGGTAGTTGAATTCACTATAATTTCATACAATTTCCTTTGGCATACATGTGATTTCTTTGCCCAGACTAAAGTTTAAGATACTTCAACACATTAATTCTATTTCTTCTTTACAGAGACTACAAGTACAGTAGAGAGAAGTCAGGAAAAAATCACAGCCATTAAAAGAAACTGAGTTAAAGCAATGTCCCGCCATGTGAAACCAAACAATCCATAACAAAACAAACATGAAGTTCGCAAAAGAAAGTATATTCAAACTTTAAGTAATGTGAGAAACATACACATGCATAATTCATGGAATGGCTATATTAAGAGGACCTGCAATTTCTGTTGTTAAATAAATAATGAGTTACTAAAGCAATTATAAGATCATGGAATTGGCTTAAGTCCAAGTTAATTCGTTATTTAGTGGTAGGAAAGTTCTGGACTTTTAGTAGCAGCTGATGTGTATGTGGTGTCGGTTTCTTTCTTTTCCTACACCAGCAGCAACATCATCAAGTCCACCAAACCCAGTTACAGTAAAAACTTCAGTAACAAAATCTGTGGGAAATGTCCCACTTTGACTGTTAGCAGTCCTTCTACATTATCAACTTCACTGTGCCCAGCTGACTTGAAGGCACATTTAGTACACTTTTTTCTGCATCCTACATCTCAAAACACCTGAGCAGAATTGGCAAAATGTTGCCTTCACTACAAGAAGTAATAGCCTGAAAGTAATTCTACATTTTTAGTGAAGCGGGGTTCCCAAAAATCTCCAATTCCATCACAAATTACAAAAATGCAAACTTACCTGCTATGATCTGGGTATGTAAGCATACTAATTCCTGTTCTTTTTTTCCCCTCCTTGGCTTAAACCATGACACCCCTCTTGGCATTCCCCTCTCTGAGTCCAATTGTTCAATAACAACCTCAGCAGTAAGATGAAATTCCCCCCCCTCCATCTAAATATATCCCAATGGTCCCCTGATTCAGCCCACAGATGAAAAAATCATCATCACTATTTTAAAATCCTTACAGTTATTTACCATCATTGAAATAGCAAACATGACTGAGTTTACATTTCTTTGTGGAAGTTTAAGCTGTTAGGCATCTGTTAAGCTGTTAGACATCCAAACAAAAGAGCAATACAAGAATTCATGCATTTGTACAATACTTATTTCCTATTACAATAAAATAAGGAGAAAAAAAAATCAGCTGTGGGTATACTGTGTTTATGTTACCCCTTTAAAAAATAAAACATTAAAAAAAATAAAAATAATAATAAAAACCCCTGTCTGTTCTCTAGTTAATTAAGGTTACATTTCAAAACCACATTAACTTTTTATAGCTAACTGGCATCCATACTTCCACTGCTGACACAATGACTAGAAGTGGCATTCATTCGTTTCTCAGTTTTCCTTGTAAGGATCATTACTCACTATTTTATAAAAGAAACAAAATGTGCAACACTTTAAGCCTCCTCTTATTAGTTAATAAAAAGCATAACTGCTATGAAAATATTGCCTATTTTATTAGGAAAACAATTAAATCCAGTTCCCCAGGCACAACACTTCACAGGAGGTATGATGCCTTCTGTGTTACATTTTACTAAGTCAGTAAAAGGGTCATTAATCTTTTAGTTACAGAACTCAAACTCGGACATTTACATCTAACAGTAACAAGCAGAAGCAAACACCCAGCACTCTCTTTCTCTCTCTCTCTGGTGACAGAAAAATAGTAAACTCTTAAGATGACAAGAGCTACAATTAGCCAAAAAGAAATCTATTTACTCCACTTTCACCTCTCTGATTTTACAGAATCTCATTAGCGTAAACATTTTTGCTTTCATTGTTAGGTTGAATCAGCTGAGACATTTCAAGGCAAGCACAGAACTCCGTGCATAGTGCTCCTACTTTACAAAGACTTTTACACTCACCTACACATTAAGTCTTCAGTGAATGCATTATCCCTTTCATCTATTCAACTGTGTAGTTCAGATACTACACATCCAAGGAAAACTTAAGAAAGGAAAAAAAAAAAATAAAAAGCAGACTGAATAATTTACTTGAATTCATTTGCTTCTGTGCCAAATCCACTTAAAACACAGAGAACTGGTAAGAAATGGTAGCCAATCCATAGAGCCTTTTGTACTCTGCTGTCACAGAAAGTAATCCATCACATACATATATGAAGAAAACAAACCTCTTTGTCCCTGCACCTGCTTTCCCATATCTGAACATATGGAAGATTAAGTTTATGTGAATTTCTGAATGTGACAAGGATTTTCATCCTTAACACTAGAGGCAAAAATCTTCACATGACAAAAATTAAATTTTATTACATTAAATCCCAATATGACCAAGCATGTTAGAAAGATTCTGCCTACTGCCTCTCCATATTGTAGATCCTGCTCTGAACATTTTGACCTTCCAGAATTCGAAACCAATGCAAGAAGCACCCGAAACGTGGGAGCAAGCCCTCCTAGCCTATGAAAATGACAACTGGAGATACGATTTAACTATTATTAGTATTCGGTGCGATACCGCATCCTCTTCCAAGAAGCACACTTTCTACCTTAAAATAAGCCAGTACTAAGTAAATTGTCGGGACTGGACAGTGGGGACTGACTACAGTGCTGATATTAACCTGGAAGGCGCTGGCCGAACTCAGCCCCATCCTCATTCACCTCTAACCGAGCCCTGCACGACACCGGTCCGGTCCGTGCCCGGGGCTCTCCGCTCGCAGCACCGGCACCAGCTTTGCGCGTCTAGCGGCACGAAGCGCCGCCGGACCCGGAAAGCCCTGA
>NW_009927909.1:64030-87952 GCF_000696875.1 Nestor notabilis | reverse complement strand
GCGCGGTGATCCCGAGGCAGGGCTGGGTGGGTTTGTTTGTATGTTTACGCCGGGTTTGCGCTAGACTTCGGCTCAGCCGGGCTTCTGACAGTTCAGCCCACATGCCTGATTAATTCTTTTGTACGTGCATGGGAAAACCTCAGTAAATAGAAACCTAGATGTACTTTGCAGCTGGTTTTGTATCTCTGGGCTCTCCCGAGCTCGTGTTCTGTGTGCAGAACTGATCCCAGGTTTGTATTTTCAACTTCATGCGGAGCACAAGCAGCAAGATCCAGATTCAGCTTCGGACTCCTAAGTAGTGGCAGTATGGGGAAGTTCTTGTTCAGTTTCTTTCTGAGCCTGTGAAGTGGCCCTCAGAAGTAACTAATCGTACCAGCTACACAGAGTTATAGGAAGTTTTTTTCTGAGCTTGGTCAAGCTTTGGAGAAAGGATCCTGTAGAAATCTGCTAAATGGAGTTTCATTAGTGCGTGTCCTGGCTCCCCACAGACCAAGTGAAAGATGACTTGCGACATCAGCTTAGCTGTCTCAATGTATTGGAAACATTCAGGAATCCAAAGAACTATGTTGCAACTTCTGGGACAGCTGTGTAAGGTGTAAGCTGAACCTAAACAGGATTGCTGCTCAGAGAACATCAGTAGTGCTCTTTTAAATGGAAGTAGATGCTTGCTTTGTATATGGCGTACTTATGAACAACTTATGATAAGGAAGGCTTTTCACAGATAAGATGCAAAGAGTATAAACCCTGTATGGGTAATTCACTTATAGTTTGTTGCAGAACTATTCCTCATGGGATACTTCATGGTACGATTCCTCCAAAGGAGGAAGCCTTCATGACCCATACTGATGGGTGATTTCTGTAGTTTGTAAGCGTTAGGCTAAAGTTTTGAGATAACCAGTTTGAAACTGCTTGACAAACTTAAGGAGCTTTTCTTCCTCACCAAGACAGGTTTAACCTCTTGTGCCAATATAGCTGTGGCATGATGCAGCCAGACTTGAAATGAGAATGTTTTAGCATTGGAGATACCTGCAGTATGGTGGTATGTTACACTGATGCCCCGATAGGAAGCAGTATTTATTTATCTCTATTTTAAGTAGGGAGCTAATTATTACTGTACACTGGTGCAATGCATCTAAAGGGAAGAATAAAATAAGGCTACTGGTGCACTGTGCAAACTGTGGAATTTTACATGTGTCAGGCAGTTATTATATTCTCTCTTGGTTATTGTTTTGCACAAGTTATATATTTACTTTTTTTGTTTTGGTTTTTTTTTTTTTTTTTAATTACAGCTCCGTTCTTTGAGCTAAGCCTGTTATTGCTTTTAATTTGATGATCTTTGCTCTTGTCATTTCAATTCCCAAAACTGGACGCTGCTCTCATGTTTGGCTTTCTCCATCTGGTTTTAAATTCTTTGATAAGTGGCGTCTCTGCTGTCAAGTTTAATTTTGCTACTTACCAGCTGCATTGCTGCTGCTAATAGTTACTTTTCAAATATCTCATTTATGAAAGTCAAGGGGAATTAATGATTTCTTTTTAATATTTCTTTGTATGAAATACATCCTTTTTGTAAAGGAAGAATTCTTTATTTGCCTATCAGTCACAAGGAATTGATGTGTAAGACCAAGCATATTGACATAAAGTTGCATATAAAGAGATGTCAATTCTTTCTTCTATGCTTTCTGGGTATTGTAATCTGGTCAGGGAGGTCGGGTGGGATGATCAGTTGTAGTTAGCATCATGAACGTCTCTATAATGCAAGCCGTCAAGGCTTGTCTGCAAGTTTAACCCTGTTCCTGGCATTAAAGGGAAGTATCTGCAAAACAAAGAGAATGGTTTAATAATGTTGGCTTTGTCTGGGGACAGTGACAAGGGTTTTTTTTTCCCCCTTGATTTTTTGAAGGTAAAGAAGCTTCATGGAGAAAGCACTTTGCTGTTGTGGGACTGTAAGAACATCAGTGATTGTAAACAACTTTAATTGCTTTCCCATTTAGTAGATTCTTAATGCTTATAAACCTTTCCTTGTGGGGAAAATATTGGAAGCTACTGTATCTCTTGTGGTAACATGGTGTTGTATCAGATAAGTATTTTGCTCTGGCTTTCAGGATGAGGGCATAGGACAGTGTACACCTG
Source organism: Nestor notabilis (assembly GCF_000696875.1). Classification (NCBI taxonomy): domain Eukaryota; kingdom Metazoa; phylum Chordata; class Aves; order Psittaciformes; family Psittacidae; genus Nestor; species Nestor notabilis. The sequence goes on along the minus strand of NW_009927909.1, from coordinate 85,822 downwards.
CTTTTCCGATCATGGGTAATTTCTCCTTGAATAAATGGCTTTTGTTCTCTTTGTGAGGCCCAGACAATAATTTCTTCTTGGAACTGGAGGTTCCAGGGTGACTTTGGTGATCCCAGCATGAGCTGATATGAGAAGGACCAGAAGAGGACCAGCAAACTTCAAATCTGGGTCACAAACACTTCTTGGAAAGTAGCTGCAGAATGGCATCTGATATAAGCTATGCTGCATATGTCCCCGGTGCTTGGGGAAGTACAAACTTCGAAATTGTGAGGGGTTTTTATTTGTGTGCTATCATCATTTTGTTGCAAAGTAATGTTACCATGTAGTGTCCTTCAGATAACAGGGGTCCATTAGTGTTTGCTCCTCTCTGAGCAGGGGTAGGGGTGTGAGGGAGGGAAAGCAGGCAGAACAAAGCTCTTTGTCTTCAGTTAGTCATTCTTCACAGTCATGGACTGTGCTTGCTTCTCTGGCTGTACGCTGTGTCCCTGTGTTTGTGTAGGACCCATATGCTCCTAGATACACGTATTGGGGTATTAATAGGTGAATGTGTCTTGAATGATCTCTGCTGTTTCTCTTTTGTTACATACTCTTTGGTATCCTGTAGCAAATGCATTAGTTCAAGTACATCCATTTGTTGCACCACAGGTGAAAGAACTTTCTGATGTAGCAAACTGGTAAGTGATGTGCTCTGTTGCAGTAGGTGCCATGTCTTTGCAACTCCTACAGGAAACTACCTCATCTATCAAGAGTGGCTGGACTTCTGCCGTGCCCTTCAACTAGGAGGCCTGCTTTCCAAGGGTCTTGTATTAGTGTGCCACTTGCACTCATGAAGTTTAATTTCATGTCATTTTCAGGATATTGATGGTAGCTCTCAGCTGTATGTGATCTTAGTGATGGTTTTTTGAAGGCTTGCTGCTGATGTTGGGGTTCACTGGAATGGTTCAGCACTATCTGGTTTGGTTTGGCTATTTTTAACTTTCTATTTAGGGTGGTGGAGAAGCTTCTCTTATGTCCCCCAACTGAGAAACTTGTACCTGACTCTGTTTCAATACAAGGATATTTTTAAGGCCATTTAGTAAAATGCTTTCCCAACATGTACTTGAGCTTTGCATGACAAGCAGGCTGTTGTGCCGTAAGAAGGGACATGAAAATATGATAAGACACATCCCTGTGGGGCCGATGACTGGTTTATAACTCATGGTGGGGGGAGGCACTAATGGCTCAAGGTGGTTTATTATAGTCAAGTGTAGCATGCAGTACTCGTGACCTTAGTTTAACTACACTAGCCATGTCTAGAGAATTAATGAGTTCAGTACTTTTGTTTAAACAGTCTTTCATCAGGTTTTCATTAAGCTTATGTGCATTTCTGTTTCACGTGGTGTTTTGTTGTATGTTTCCAGCATCCAGCTGCTGTAATATGTTTTACACCATGGAACTTGCCTAACAGCTTTTCATCTTCCATCTTCTAGCAGTGTGCATCTGTAGCTGTGACCTAGCATTAGGTGACGCAGTTTTCATCACTTTCGGTTCTTTAACGTCAGGGTGGGCGAGGACAAGTGCAGCTTTGAAGTGATCAAAAGGCGTGTGATGGCAGCAGAGAAATCTTGCGTGAATTACAAGGCCAGCTCTTGGGAAACGCTGTGAGGCTTTAAACAGTCATTGTTTTTAATAGGGCATGAAGAAGGACATTTTTTCCATTAATATTTGTCTTCTACCATCTGCAGATTCTTATGCAAAAAGTAATATTGCTGTTCTTCTCTGTGGATCCTGGTGGTTTGTCAGACTGGAAGCCTCTCCCTTCATCTTCTAGGCTATTTATTTTTAGTCTTTCTGATGAGATGCTTGGAGAGAAATGCTGTGAGGTTAACCTAATGACAACTTCTGGTTAAGTTTCTCCAGTAGTAGGATGGGGTTTGGCCAGTTGTACCTCCTATTCTAACAAGAAGAAACCCATTCTGTGGGAGGGAGGAAATGCTACCTCCTAATTAGTGTTGTTGTCGTTTAAAATCCTGTAGCGTTTGGTTTTAAAGGCACAGCATAATCATTTGATGTTCATGCAGAACATGTATACATATGCATGTATTATTTTTTCCAAGTTTAAGTACATTAATGTGAGAGAGCTAGGGGGACGGGAAGTGTGGCTGTCTATTTGTCTGCATGATGGAAGGACAATCCAGTTTACACTTCATCTCCTGCTATTTTGTTTAGTAAGTATTTTCCACTCTTTGTGTGCAAGGCAGCACTGGAACACATTTCCTGCTTCAGCCGAACAGGAAGCTTTATTCAGCTTATTCCTAGGGAAACCCCTCCTCCATCCCTGGCCACCAAAAGTGAGCATTATACAAGACAGTATCAGCAGCAGGCAGGAGATGAATGGGTTGGCTGACTTGCTGGGCTTTCTGTAGCTTCTGGTGTAAGGATAGAGTGTACAAAATATTTGTCATCTTGTAATAACAAGAAGAAACCTTCTTTAGAAAAAGGTTTAGGGAAAAAAACCCCAAAACCCAAACAAAACACACAACCCCCAACAGGAAAAAAAAAACAAACCCCCAAAAAACCCCAAACACACCACAACCAAAAACCCTAAACCAACCACCAAACCCATGGTGTGCTGTTGAGGAAGCATTGGTGAGAAAGGACTGACTTTTAGGTGAATCTGTTCTAACATTATTTGGGAGCTACAGTTTAGCAGATGCTTGAGCTGACTGTGCACTATGGTACTTTTCATCTCTCTGTTGCTGTGCGATAGGAAGATTCAGAAGGAAAGTTCAAACAGTGTTAAACACTTAATTGCCAAGTTCCTCTTGGATTAAAAAAAGAAGAAATTTTCTCTGTTACTCTGTTGTAGTTATTCAGGTTGCTGCTCAGAACTGATATAACTCTTGTTTTATTTAGCTGGTGCAAGACTAATTATCTGTGGAGATTCAACCTGATCCAAAGGAGATTTCATTCGAAATAAGCAGGAAGAAAGTCTGAGTTAGAAAAAGATTTCCCATGGGGATGGTGGGCCAAGTCGCTGTCCTGCTGCGTGGCAAAGCTCCAACTGAATTCAGTTTGATGAGGGTTTAGCTTGCTGTTTTGAAAACAGTTGACACTCTTTGGCTGAAATGTAGGGCTGCTTTGTATGTTGCTCAGAACCTATTATACTCCACCTATGAACGTTTATTTCCGTAGATCTTATGATTGGCTTGATCATTGAGGAAAAGGGTGTTTAGGAGAGGTAGTTAATTCATTAAGCTTACTTGTATTTAGTTTTTTTTTTAATTAGGATCTATTTTGAAGGTTCCTAGATATTTTAGGATACAATGTCCTCAGAAATTTCTCTTCCTATTAGTATTGGCACAGTCTCAGCTTGGTTGAGTGCAAGCTAGTAATCTTGGTCTTGTGGGCTTTTCTCCTAAGATGCTGATATGAAGTTCCTGCAGAAGAGGCATTTTTGGGGTGAACCTATTAACAAACATAAAACAACACAGTGGAAAGCCACTGAAATTCCTCAGAACCTCTGTACTGGAATTTAAACCAGCCTCTAATCAGTGGAGAGTCAGATGAGGCTTTCAAGGGGGATGGGGAGCAGATTATCCCACACATGCTTAGTGACTCCTGCACCTTTTTCTGCTTTTAGTGCTGGCTGCCATCAGCCACAGAATAACTGTGCTTAATGTTGCTGAAGCCAGATTCACTGTGGTAGTTTCTGGCCTTTTTCTGTATTTCTGGGTGAAGGAGGGGCAATTTCCCTTTCCTCATCTTTCTTCCCTCCACCCCCTGCATGTCCAAATAAATAATACAATGAATGTGGGGATGTGCTTTGGTTCCTATTATCAGGAGCGTTAGTGCAGCGCAAACAGGGAGATTGAGAAATAGGAGGAATTAAAAAATGCACATCGAAGACTTGGCAATTATGCAAAGTCCCAGTTTCTTTTGTAGTCATAAACTAGCTATCAGCAGGAGAGATCAAAGCTGTCCACCCTAACAGTTAACAAGATCGATTAAACATGGTAATTAAATGTTGTTCTCAGCTGTAGGTTGGAAAGGAAACCTGCTGGTTGGATGGCAGTCTCCAGAGAGCCTGGATGACATGCCACTTAAGAGACTAGAAAAAAACCCTTTCTACCTGTGGGTGAAGCACAGATTAATGTGGGTGGACTTTGCAAGTTGTTTGTATTTATATCGTACTGTGTTCTAGTTGGGCAGGGCTGCTTCTGGCGTTGGGCTGTCGTGGTTTTTTACTTCGTCATTTGTGAATTATGGTGTTTTAAGTCAGGTTGCATTTATTTATTTATTTATTTATTGGCCTCTTGTCCTTTAATCAGCATTGTGCATATGAGATTTGTTGCCCTTTGAGAATTATGAGTCATTAGAATATGAACGTTTAAGGTCCTCCTGAGTGTGGTTGAGCTTACGTCACTGTGCAATCTGGAGGCAGGGTAGTTACGCCTGCAGAGAGAGACAGTGTGGAGTAATTGCTTTGCTATAGATCCGCTTGGTAATTTCCCTGTTGGAGCCACTGGTCTGCACACTTTTTAGGTTAAGGCCCGATTATTATTATTTTTCTTCCCCTTCTTCCTCTCTTCTCTTCCTCCTTTTCTTTAGTAGTTCAGGCTCCCCACCCTAGGTGTGCTCTGAGCTGTCTTTCCATCTCCAGTCCAGCCTGCTCTAAGGTGTGACAGTTTCGGTGTCTGCTCTGCACCTCGCCACCCATGTTCTGCCTGATAAAACTGATCTTGGGCATCTCCCCTTCCTCAAATACAACACCCTCTGCATGCCTGATAGTTGGTAGGATTTGGGAGGAAGGAGGCAAGGGGATGGGAGGCAGAGAAAGGAAAAGGTGAAATTTGATGGAGCTTCTGGCTTTCTCATGATAAGCCCCTTCTCACCCTTACCTTTCAGTGTTAGCCCAGTGTAAGGCCTTCCTGGCTGGGGTTGTGGGACAGTGGATAACCCCATAATAACAGTCTTAATCCTGTCCAAGTATGTCCATTTGTTCATTTTTAATGTTTCCCTTCCAAACATAGAGATGTCTACTGCTCTGCTATCGGAGTATAAATCAAGAGCAAAACCATTTACCCCATTACAGAGGTGGAAGCGAGAGTATCCAGTTATTGCTTGAAATAAAAACGCTCAGAAGTATTCACTTCAGTGTGTATCTGTGGCTGAGTTCTTACAACTTTTGAACTGCAAGGACACTTTAATGTTTCAGTAGGTCCTATTTCCTTAATGTACATGTGAGCAAGCACCTCCATTTTCATCTGAAATTTAACATCTTGACAATCAGTAAATCTGTTAATTGACTGGATATTCTGTTAACTGGAATCAAGCTGTAGTCTAAGCAAATTTTGATTAATCTAAGATCATAATTTTTTAATTAAGCTCCTGTGTTTCAGAGATTAGGACTATGACAGATGCCTCCTGAAATAAACTGGAAAATTGATGCTATCTGAAGAATTGAGCCTCTTAATTTTTCTACTAGCAATACATACTAATGTAAACAATAATGGAAAAATGATAAAGTAGAGATTTCAAGTGTATTGCTTAGTGTGACAGTGGCAGTTCTTGTTTTCTTTTATTTTCTTTTATTTATTTTCTTTTTTCTTTATTTTCTTTTTTATTTATTTTCTTTTTTCTTTTATTTCTTTTCTTTTCTTTTTTTTTTTTTTTTCCCTGTTGGTATGTCCAAGTGGAAAATGAAAATGAGACTTCTCCAGGACATTCTAAATGGTAGTGTATTGTACTTGAATGGTCTTTCTCCTTGCTGCTCCAATTTTTTTCCTTTTTTAGTGTCAAAATGCTGCCTACAGAACAGCCTTCATAGACTTCTAAGTAGTGGGATAAATATTGCTGCTCACTGGCTTACATATATTCTTTTGCGTCTGGTTGTTATTTGGGTCAGCTTTCTCAACAGCTTGGGTTTGAGTAAGAAAGCAAGCTTAGTCTTTCTCTTGGCAAACAGACATCTGTCTTCTGTTTTCTGCTGTGGAGAGTTTTGGCTTTTGGCAACAGATGGAGTTTGCTTATGGGAAGCTCAGCAGGACCCGAGAGGAGTGCTTTGTGGGTTATCTCTACTGGCACCTTTTGTTCCTGTCGTTTGGGAGGAAGGAGCTCCCAAGTGATTGGTGTTGGCTTTCCCTTCCTATTCAATATCTAGTTGATGATGAGTCAAGTGGCTTGAAAAACCAAGTCATGTTGGTTTATGCAGTACCTTTAAATGTTAAAAAGAAAAACTCAAAATGTTGCTACCCACATTGTCTTTAGAGGTGCTTAAAACATTCTGAATTAGAGAAAATAAGCCAGCTACCAGGAAATGGGAACAAAAGTTATCTGAACCATTCCCTTTTTTGTTAGCTGTGGTCCTTGATTTTCAATTTAGAAGAAAGGTAGTGCAAGAAAAGCTTGATAGATTACACAGCAGGATTCCCCTCTCCCTCCCTTTCTGGACATGATGCAAAGAAAATCCTTTCTTCTCAAATTTTGAATGATTTTTTTCCTCCCTCCAACATATACACTAGACACAAGAAGTCCAGGAATCCTGGAATTTCTGGAAGTAGTCACTTTTAAGATTGAGATATATGCTAATGTGTTTATGAACAATAATGCAATGAAGTATATGTTTATAGTCTCCTTTATACTATTCTGATTTCCAGTGTTGGAGAGATGGAGGCCCTGTTTTGTGAACTTTCATGTTTAGAATATGAGAAAGAACTTGGCAAGCTTGTTTTATGTGTGTTATGAGGGAGAAAGAATGAAAATACTGTAATGTTTATAATATGCCTCAGTGTGTTTAGATGCAGTTTTGTAGAACTTGTTCATTAAACCATTTTCTTGCTCTGTTAAAATAAAGGTAGATAGTGTGTGGTTCCTCCTCCTAGTTTTTTTTTTCTTTTAATAGCATGTGTATGCGATAGAGGATCAAAAGCATTATAAGATAGAAGCATATTTATTACAAAAAGTCAGTTTACATGGCTGAGTGGGTGCTGTAGGGTAGGAAATAAGGTGATAATGGGGGAATAGAAAGGTTTGGTACCAGATATGTTCAAGAGCTTGATGGAAGCCAAGATACAGGAAACTGGAATAACAACTGATCTCCTCGGAGCCAACACCCTTCCCCGTATCTCTGGCTGCTGCCCTTGCAGTGGGGAGCATGTGCTGTCCTGTTGGGCAGGCTGGGTTGGCCCGAGCCCTGCGGGAAGCAGTCCTGCAGGGAGAGGGGCCCTGACCCTCTCGGGCTGCACCTGGGCTGTCCCGGTTGTGCAACCTGTGCCGAAGTGTCTCTGCCTCCATGCTTGCTGAAATCCCGGGTAACACCGTGTAGGGTTCACCTCGTCCTGGAGAGGCAAGCATGATCTTAACAAGAGTGATTTAAATGTAAATAGATCATTGCAGCTGATTTTGAAATTATAGTTGCAGTTATAATTATGTAATAATTATACAATGTACAGAATCGTAATCTATAATCATGATCTATACCTTCAGGAAAGGCAGGAAAGCTGGAGAAAAGGAGGTGAGTGTGAGCCAATGCTCTTGCCCTGCCTTGTCTTGGTGGTTGGCGGTAGGATGGGGCTGCCCTTCAGTGAGATGTCCCCATCATAGAGGAGGGAGGCTGCGCTTGCTTATCCTGAAGGAAGGTGAAACTGCAGTGTTGGCCTAGTTGCAATCGCAAATTTCCTTAAAACATTAGAAAGCACTTACTCAGCACAGCCACAATACCGATTTAACTGTGAGCATAAGGCTTTTTGCCCCGAGAGAGTCTAGTCTCAACACATATGAGTCGAGCTAGAACACAGCAATTTAGTTAAGTGTGGTTTGAAAAGGTCTGTTTTGAAGAACCCAAAGTTTCACAATAGTTATGGGCCTTCTTGAGGTCTACAAGAAGAACAGGTAATTAGAAATCCATGGAGTGTTTGCCTGGGGCGAAGAATACCGCAAAAGCATAGAGCTCTTGGTATTTCTTAGTTTGTGATGTTACAAAAGCCTCTGTTTGCTCCGTATCTGCTACAGAGACACTGTGTCTACTTGATGGTAATGAAGACCAAAACCATCTGCACTGTTTATTTTCTTGCCTGCTCCCACTCATTGCTGAGCTTGGCTTGAATTCTGTGATTTGTGATGTCCCCTCTGAAAAGTGTGGTATGTAGCTTGGGAGGGAGCACTCTGCAGGGTGTGTTGTTTTGACCCTGTTGCTCTAACAGAGCATGTTTTCCTCTCCCACCCCTTTTCCCAACACACGAAATACAGTAGCTTTTTCCTTATGAGCGATTTTTTTTCTGTTAATAAGCTTGTTGACAAATTGTGAAAGTTGCTGCAATCTGGAAATAGCTACAGCTTGTAAAGGGTAGGATGAAGAGTAGGTAATTTAGCATGGTACATGGAGGTAATGTGCTACAGGTTAACACATAAAATATTTAAATGATTTAAATGCATTGTGTAGTGCAACTGGTAGAAAAATGAATTCGGTAATGACAGAGAAGAGTTTGTCTTCGTTTGAGCTCCTGTCAGCTTAGCGTGTTTGTTCTTCATTGGTTTTATCACTGGTTATGTGTATGCATATAGGGTATTTCTAAGCTATTTTATAAGCCACTAATAATTTAGATTATTATTAGTGGTTTATACAAATAAAATATGAATAAGCTTAATCCTGAAGACAGATGAAAGTGTGGGTAAATTTCTAGTGTAAGTTTGAACTTACCAGAATATCTCAGCATTTAAGAGAAATAGCAAATTGGAAAAATCACGGCCTGGCAAAAGGTGAATATGAGGCTTCGGTATGAACTCTGTAGGAAAACACTGAAGTGACCATCGTCTTTCTCATGACTCGGCCTGGAAGTCCTGCATGATGTCGGTTAACACTAGAGCACAGCCTCCACTTACAGGGTGTTATAAAAGATACTTGAAGTGTGTGCTGTTTGCTGCAGTACCTTTTTTGATTTCTTCACGCACACGCACGCCCAACCCCCCCCACACCCCCACCCTTGGTGGCTGTTGTAGAAGCTCTGACTGCATGAGTTTGAATGGAATGAAAATTTTCGAGGGAAAGTTCTCGACATTGCTGGAGCAGTCACCAGAGTTTGTGTTTTGAGAGCTTTGCAACTGAAAAGCTAAATGTTGTTTTGTGGTCATTTGAATCACAGAATCCCAGGTATGGGATGGCACCTCGGGAGGTCATAAAATAGTTTGTGTTGGAAGGGACCTATAAAAGTCATCCAGTCATTAGAGCAGGGTGCTCAAAGCCCTGTCCAACCTGACCTTGAATGTTTCCAGGGATGGTGCATCCACCACCTCTCTGGGCAACTTGAGCATGTGTTTCACCACTCTCACTGTAAAAAAAATGCTTCTTTGTACCTGGTCTAAATCTCCCCTCTTTTAGTTTAAAACCATTACCCCTTGTCCTATTGCAGCAGGCCCTGCTAAGAAGTTTGTCCCCATCTTTCTTGTAAGCTCCCTTTAAATATTGAAAGGCTGCTGTATGGTCTTCCCAGAGCTAATTAGCACCTAAGATGGACAACCTAATCAAGAGAGCTGGGGTACTCCGTGGCCTTTAGGATGGGTAAGGGGAAGTGTTAAGTAACAAAGCTGGCAGCCAAAAATCATGTTTAAAAAAAATTACAGTTAAAAAGAAAAATTAATTTATTTATAATTATTTACTGGAGGACTTGTGACTGCACGGTGCTTCTTTAGAAGAGCTTTAATACTCTCCAAGAAATACCTGCTGCTTCTGCTGAAAGTCAAGGTAGTAAACTTGATCTCAGAAAGATGGAAACCACCTCCAGTGGAGATAGTGGAAACTGTTTCCAGTGTCTCACCTTACAGATACCCTTGGCAGTGTCTCTTAGAGAGTGAAAAGCACTCGGTGTTTACAGGAGGAGTCCTGAACAACCCCTCTGCATGCTGAAGAATTTCAGCAGCGGCTTCTTTTTCAAATTCTGACAAAGATTCCTGGCTGGGTTTTTGGAAGCTGTCTAGGATCTAGGTTACATTAATACAATAGCCCTTTTTTTGCTTGTTGATGGGAGCTTTATTAAGCAGGTTAGAAAAGATACCCTGTAGTTCTGTTCTTCATCTTGCTTGAGGCAAGCAAGTGAACTCCAATGAGAATTATAGGAAATGCTTTTTTCATCATCCACAGCAGCAGTTGATCAAATAAAGTAGTTCTTGGTGTCCTGAGTTGCTGCTAATTAAACACATTTCCTATCCTTCCTCTAAGTAAGCACCCCTTTAGGCTGACTTAATTGCTAGGATTTTGTATGCCTGATGGTGCTTTAAATGAAACTTGTGATTTAAAGCCTAAATAAAAGCTATTGGAAAGAAATAACTCATTTTAAGATGTTTTTGTTAGACTGCAGGATTATCTGGTATTTTACATAACCTATTACACACATGGATAGCAAACTGTTATTATACATGCATTTTTTTCCAACGAAAGTTCATAAACTCCTGTTAAAGTGTCCAAACTCACATGGAGAAAGCCAAACTGGCATTTGATAAAGCTATATTTAAAGCTCTTGGCAGGACATTTCCCATATGAAGTATGTTATATGTAAGCTCTTGGAATAAAGCTTTAGAAAGTTTTGAGATGACGATTCTGAAGACTACCAGATTATCCTAAAATTAAGGTATTTAAATACTAGATCACAGTTTTGTGCCAGAGTTCTCTTGTCTTACACTGTCATTGTATTGTACCTGTACATTGATTTTTTTTTTTGTTACAGCACCTCTGGGAAATATCGACTGGATAAGCTGTAATCTCAGGTATTTGGCACCTCTGTGCTTTCAGCTGTGGAACCTTGCAAAAATGGGGCTCACCGAAAAATCTGGCCTTAAGTATTTGAGCATAACAAATGATTATTTTTTTTTTTCCCCTATTGTGTTTCTAAGGAGAATAGTTACAGCCTGTGGAACACATCCTGTTTTCTCTGCTGCAATGAAACCCTTGCTTTTTGTTCGGAATACCTACCATTTTTCTTCTTTGTTAAGGCTGCCCACATCTGACCTAGGACTTCTTAAAGCCAAAGGCTAATAGAGATGTGTTCCTTTGTTTTTTTAATAGAGAGGAAAAGCTTGTTCTTTTTTAAACCACTTGGTTTTCCCTGTGGTGTTTTCAATCAAACTGTGTGTGTGTCACAAAAAAAGCTCCAAACCAACTACACCTCCCCTCCTCTCCCTGAAGAAAACCCCAAACAAACACAAACAATCAACCAACAAAGAAGCTCTACCAGGTGAAAACAACCAATTGACTTTGTACAAACTATAAGAAAACCAAAGAAGTAAAGATGTTGTATCCTAAATATAGTCTGATTTTGTTTTTCCAGTCTGTATTGTTAGTAGTGTAGGCTGAGAACCTAATCCACAGTCATGTCTAAATTGATTATTTACCTTGGTATACATTTTAATGTAAGTAGATGATGTAGCAAAAGTTTCTTTTTCGATGTTTCTTGTTTGTGTTTAAGGTCAAGAAGACATGAAGGGGCGAAAGTCTGGGTTGATTTAGGATTTGCATTTTCCAACATCAGTTTTGACCTTGAGTTGCTAAGTATGAACTTGGAACAAAAGAGCTTTATAGAAGTGGTTGATGGATGGGTTGTAATATTGAAGTTTCCCTCCCCCATGCTCACATGCTTGGAGCTCAGTCTGTCCTTAGACTGAAGTGCTGTCTTTGTAGGGAGGAGCCTGCTTGTTTCAGGAGTTAAAAATGCTGAGGTTGGCACTTTGGGAGTGTGTTTATAATAGTGAAGATGTAGGAGAGAGAAGAAAAGTGAAAGTGTATAGGTAAGTTTTGGTTTATTTCTATTTTTATCTTTTGTGGGGAGGATATCCCCCAGTGTTTCCTAATTAAGTAGTTGGTTTAGATCAACATTTCGCCTATCTGCTTCTTAGGAAATGCTATTTTATTCCTTTAATCTTCCCTCTGTAAACAACTTGCTTGTGTGTGGGTTGAGGTACTTCTTAAAATTTACTAAAAAAAAAGAACAAAATCTTTTGAACCCTATTCCCATCCAGCTTTTCTCCCATTTGTTTCAGTAGGTCTGACTATCATAGGTTTGTGTTCTGGCAAAATTACTGAGATTAACCCTCATTCTTCTTCACTGGAATGCTATAAAACCAGAGAGGGGTTTGTTTTGGGAGAAGAGGAAACTACCTGCAGTGGAGTAGCAGCCTGAACAGTGGAGTTATATCCAGGAATGCTCTGGAAGTTGGATTTGGCTATACTGAAATTTGATAACAGAGGTCCTCCTAATTAAGGCTTGCCCTTTTGTTTTTAATCAATCAATATTAATATTCAGTAATGAGTATGGTGTAAGAGCAGGACCTCTGTAAAACATTAGTGGGGCAAGCTGTGCCATGTAGGGCTGGCACTGTGGCTCCCTGCAGGGAGCTGTGGATGAAATTCCCTGAGTACTACTGATGCTTGAAGTGCTCACGGTTGTCAGCACCACTGTAAGACCTCTAATGATGACCAGCACTCTTGTACTGAAAGCTTGCAAGATCTTCTCTAGTGTCATAGTTGGAGATCTTCCTCTGCAAGTCTTGAAGAGTCAGATCTTGATTTTGGAAACTGGAAATACCCAATGTATGGATGCAGAAGAATGGACTAATGCACAGAGAACTGGGAAACCTCTGTATGAAAATACCATAACTACCATAAAAAAGTAAATCAAAACCCCTTAAATGGAAGAGCAACATCCCTTTCTTGAAGGCTGATGTTTCAAAGTGAGCCACAGCATAGATGTGGCCATTGTGATGTGGCCATAGCTATAGCTAGAAGATAGTCTCACTTATAGACATCAGAGGTGCTTTGAGGGTGGCAGAATTCCCATTTTACAGCCAAGATAGAGAAAATTCAAAATGGTCAAGTGGCATGTCCAAGTAAGCTAGTATCAGAGCCTGCATCTCAATCCTGGTGAAGTAAGATATCCCAATGGATTAAGTTGCTCTCCAGTTTGTAGGCTGTATAGGCTTGATCTGACTGGAATTGGCTTGCCTTCTGAACTTCACTTTGGTCAGTTTGGCTTTGATGAATAGGGCATCAGTGCAGTGGCAAAACCTGTCCACCAGATCTGAAGATGAAGGGTGTAGGAGTGCCTGGTATTTTTCAGACTTGGCCTGATTGATTAAGATTACTTTAATGATAAAGGAAAATAATTACATTATAACCTGTAACATTGTATAGATGTTTAAATACAAAGCACTGTTTCTTTTTATCCCAAGATTGTATGACATTAGTATTTTTATTATTATAAGATTTAATTTTTTTACAATAGGAAATTCACTACAGAAGTACCTTCTTTAATGATCAATATCGGAATGGTCCAAAGGTGTCTCGGCTCTCCTGCTCAGCTATGTGTGAGCCCAGAGGCACCCTTCGCAGCACCGTGTTTCATACTTGCTCTTTCAAACCCGTCTTGCACTGGCTGCCTTCTCGCTGGTCTGCTGTTTAATGCCTGGGCTGAAATCTTTCCTTCTGTTTCAACAATCCCAAAAAGCTTTCTTCAAAAACCCCCACTATGATTGATTCTAACAACCTCTTGCAACCAAATGAAAGGGTGGCTTTACCACTTAGATTGGTAAAGGATGATAATGTTTATATCCATACAGAAATTACTGCATGAAGCATGCCTGCGGATTTCTGTGGAAAGGGTCAAATGCTTTTTGACTTCGGTTAAGTAAATTTCAGAGATGATGTGTATGTGATATCCCTGGTGATTAATTGCTCTCAAATACTTATCCCAGCTGAGTTATGTAATATGAATCTCTGAAGGATTCCCAATAAAAAGTTTGTGAATGGTAGATGTAAACATCTGCACTGGCTTTCGAAATTTTAGATGTGAAAAGTGCTAATGGGAAAAATGCTTTACATAGCTCCCAAGATAAAGATGGGGTCTAGAATTTTTTAAGGCCTTGTGTTTAACTCCCACTGATTTAAAATTTTGAGGCTTTGCTGTAAATTTTTCCGTATGCTGCTGTCAGAACAAAAGTTGAGTGTATTCGAAGAAATTAGACTAGGGCCGAGAAGTGAAAAATACCAAGTTGAAAGGTATGTACCTAATTCCAACTGCTGCATGTGAAAATCTGCTATAATACATTTAAGATTCTATGATAGGGTGCTATTTCTGAGTACCTCAATAAGGATATTTTTCTTGGCAGCAGGATGATTAACAATTTTCCTTGGTTACATGGAGGCCTCAATTTTTCGTAGTGCTTTTGCTGGCAATCCAGAAATTGGGAATGAACCAGTGCTGGCATAAGCATGTAAAAGTTTTCAGTATGTATAGAAAATTAAATTTCAAGGTTCATGATACCTGTACTAATACCTGAAGATCACAGAAAAAGTTAGTGGTTTTCTTTGGGTTTGGTTGAAAATGGAGTTCAGGCTGTGGGAGACATGGAGGGGAGGGAGTGTTCCTCTTGTGCTGGAGTGCTGAGATCAGCACTGACTTGGGAGCCCTGTACCTGCTCCATGCCGGGGATGGGTACAATGAACAGTTTCTCTGCTTAGGTGTAAAGGAAATACAGTAAAACGTTTGTTGTGGTGAAGGAAAGCATACCTGAACACATGAAAGTGTAAGATCTCCAATCCAGATATGCAGACAGCCTGTGCTTATCTTGCCTGCATTGCTTACACTCACCACTACCTTAAAAACATGCTGAGGCTGCCGACACGCTCCCGTTTCTCCAGATGATGGGCACTACCGTGCTCGTGTTCCCTTGTGCTGGGCTTTGTCTACCACTTGTTGGTCAACTTCTTGAGTGGTATCACGCCAACCATGTTCTCGGTCCTGTTTACATGGCAGGGATGGCTTTCAGGTCTTAACTGCTTGCACCCAGCTGCAGCAGGAGAAGCTTGGCATGTCCAGGCTGTGTTGGTGGTAGCTCCATGCGAGCTCACAGCAGCCCCCCTTGCTCTTTCTTCCCCCAAGAAACAGCAGTACAGACAGACTCATCCAGTAGCTTACTTGTGGGACCCTTCCTGCTTCAGTTACAGGCTCTTTTCTGCTGGGAAGATCTTGGTGTTGGTGCAAATAAAGTCAGACTGAATCTGTTTGTACACAGCTGACTAATGTGACACCTGTTAAGCACAGCTGATTGATTTGCTGGTATTGTTTTCCCCAGAGGGCCATAGCACAGACCTTGAGATGCTGCAATGCTGTAGTAATGGGGCTTAAATGATTATGAAAAATAAAGAGAATTCTTGCTAATGTAAGAATATGTGTTCTGTGTTGGCTTTTTTTAAGGATCCCCACATCTGCAGTCCGTTGCGCAAGTTGGTGCTGCCTTTCTTTTGTAGGGGAAGATGGATCTTTTGGAATGCTTCAGCTGGTGACCAGTAGCTTCTTGCTGTAGTGTGTTACTTGGTCCATAGTCAGTCCATATCAGAATCTGATGATTAGATATGCATGAGAGTACTAAGAAGCAAGGAGGAAAATGTACCATTGTTGAAGTGATGAGTAGTAGGAGTGTTTCACCAGCCTTGAGCTCTAAGTCAGGACATCAAAATAGATTTGGATTTCAGGGAAGCAAATGTTATACAGAGCTGGAGTTTATAAAGCTCTGTAAATCACAGGTGGGCTTTTTTAATGCTGACGAGAGACATTAGTCCATACTTGCATTCAGTTAGTTATCGACTTTACACTCTTCTGACTTGGCATGCACACACCGAAAAATCCCAAAGAAGAAGTGATCCAAAGGAAGCACTCCTGTGACTCCACGGAAGGATAGACAAAGTCACTAGCTGGCACAGAGGTGGCATAGGACACATGTGGGGCGTCTTGCAGCTCCTGATGGGCAAATGAAGGGGATGATTTGAGCAATTGTGACCAAATGCTGCCATTTAGGGCTTCTGCCAGTTAACAGGAGTTAGAGCAGCTTCTGGTTTCGGTGGCACTTGAGGAAAAAACCCCATCAAATGGGAGCCTGTTCTGGTGCTTTGTTGGCCAGTCCTCCGTGGCTTTATGACCACTGGGTGCTGGCAGTACCTCCCTCCACCTTTTCAGCGCCAGTGGCAACATCTTGAAAAACTATCCAATTCAAAAATAAATGTGCACATGCAGATTTGCTGAGAATTAATGCAAAGTGTGAAATGAAACCAGATTCCGTTATTTTGGTGTAGGTTGGTATGTAGTTCAACTCTCTGAAACCATTCCCAAAGGATATAAGAAAAACTGAAGTATTTAAATCTAAGGCTTCATGTTTTCTTTAATAAATGGTTTTGAGTAACGTGTTCTGAACTATTAACTCTGTAGTTAACTCAGTTAATGGCATGAGTTTGTTTTGAGGATTTTTGTTCAACTTATGGGGCGGTGAGGGGTAAGTTCTGTTTATAAATGCATTAATATAATTTTTTTTTTTTTAAAGTAAATACCATTAGATAATCATTTATTGTCTTAAGAGCAGATTTATAGTGGTGGTGTTTTTAGGGTTTCTTTTTTTTTCTAAAAGCTTTCCTGACAATCTTTAACATAAAGCATGCTGTGCTTTCTCCCAACTCTTACCTCCCCCAAAAGAAAATACTGTAAAAGATTATTTTTAGCTCAGAAGTAATTCAGAAATTACAGGTTGGGTTTTATTAACGTCCTTCCAATCCTGCTGCTACCTACATAAGTATGTGTGGCCTGATACAGAGTCATTCACATTATTGCCAGCTGAAATATATTCTGGGTAATATAATTCCCTAAGTAATGCTTTTTTATTTCTGAAGCAGTGAATGTCTCGGCACCATGTGTTTACGACAAGAGTGATGCTTTCAACCATAACAGTGTTATTCTTAACATACATGCATGGATCGACTCTCTTAATTTGTAATCTTTTTGAGGCACATGGTCTTATTCTTGCAATAATTAAGGTTCAGCTGAATAATTAGGAAGACTAACGAAGCTTGTCTTTATGTATTGTTTGCTTGTTTTTATGGTTGCAGCTTATGTTTTTTGACAATCAAACCCTGAAGCAGAAATGGCAAACAAGCCCCAATTGGTGTATTTCTAAGGTTAGCTAAGCAGCAATGAAAACAGTGACAGCTATCGAGTAGTGGGAGTAGCAACTAAACTGGGTTAGAGGTATTTGAAGCCTTACATTGTGTTCATTCATATGTGGCCATTCCTCCATAATCTGCATGTAGTTCCATTCATTTGTTTATGCTGTAGGAAATAAATTACATTTTGAAGATCAGCGGAGCTTTAGAAGTTATTTACTCACAAGCTTTATTTACAATAAAAAAAGTACAAGTTTTTATGAGCAACCCGTAATGAATCTGTATTATATGTATGTCACTGGCCAATAGCAGATATTTAGTACTAATTTTTTTTTTATCAGCTTTACTAAACGCGGTGAATATTCCTAAGCTTTTGGCAAACTTAGTATTGTAAATATTTGCAATACTTAAATCCTGGAGATGACCTAAAAAACCTGAGTGGTCTGGGTTTGTTCTCTCTCTACATCTCCAAGTCCTGCTCAGTATTGTATCACTTTGTACCATTTTACAGTAGGGAACAGGGTGGAAGTTGGCTTGCTCATTCCCTTCCCTCAGTTATGGGTTGAGGAGTGTACAGCTCATCTGGCTATAACTAGAAACAACTGCTGAACTTTCATCTGTTAATTACCCGTTCACTGACGACTGCTCTGCTGTAGCATCTGTTAGTCATTGTGTCTTGTTTAAAAAGCAGCCAGTAGAAAAAATGTAGGAGGGAGAAAAACAGTGAGGTATCAGTTTAGAGCACAGAATTGATAACAAATGTTCTATTTCTGGTTTCTTTGCTGCCATGGAAGCCTTCTACCTTCACACAAATAAGTGCCTTTCATCACCTGTTAAATGAAGTCTGTGCCTGCTGCTTGCAGGTGCTTTGATTATTTTCAGTTTATGCATGTATCAGTAGAAGGCTTTGAAAATGCTTGGGTTTGCAATTTCTTTCCTCTGCCTGTTATGTCCTATTTCTTTGTTGTTTTTTACCCAGCCATGGTTGTTATCAAGTTTCTCTCCAGATGACTTTTTGCTTCTCTTTCTAATGCGCAGCAGCAAAGGGAACTCAGAGAGGATCCACTGATGCAGAAGTTGGAGCCTGCATTGCAAGGCTGTGGGAGGTAGCACCAACTGCTCTCGGACACAAGCTCGAGAGTTGTCACTACACCGGTGTCAGCAGTGTCTCCGTCTCTTGAGCTGTCTCCAGGGATCTAATAGATTCATAGATTAGTTGGGATTTTTGGGACAGTAACAAAGTGAATTTGTGCAGTGATTGTGAGAGGGTTTTGTATTTTAACTCTTGTTGTTTTGTCCTAAAATATTAGTGGTATGGTTCCTACTTGTTCCCAAACAGAATGTTTCACACCCTAATTTATGAATAGGTCTTCCCTTTCTGATCTAATGTGATAGAGCCATGTACAGTGTGTGTGCCTAGCTGCTGGAATGGTGCTCGGCATAAAACTACAGTGCACTTCAGTTTATGCCAATTTTGCTTCAAACTGGCTTCTGTGTCTTTTCAGTAACTTTTATCTGTTGGAGCATCTATGCTATGCACTGACATAACCTGTCCAGCCGTACCTAATACACCAGAAGAGCTTGGTGTGGTGTGTGTGAGGAACACTGAAATGTTCCAGACCTCTTCAGACGTGTTTTGACCCTGAAGGGAAGGTAGAAGAACATGAATGCCCACTTTGATGGTGGCAGCAAGCTGGTAGATGGGCTAAGTCCACGACTCTGGGTGACACCTCATCTGTATAACTGCAGGTTGTCAGCACCCATCATCTTCTCCTCTTGCTGTTGCTCCAGTCACTGGACTAGTGTGAAATAGCACTTTTTTAATGTCATGGGACCAGAAAGGAAGAATTTGGGAAAGAAGCCTCCTAAGCTTTTTAGCCAGGGAGTGAGGGTACTTGTCTGGTTTGGATTAATGTGGGTTTTGGTCTGCACTCTGGGATTTTTTTTTTTTCTGCTTTAGTCCAGTGACTTTTTTCATGTCTTATTAATAATACTACTACTACAACTATTATTAATAAAAAGTTCTGTGTATCCAGTTCTAGGCTCTCTATGCCACATCATTTATAGATCTAATTCCCTTTACTTAGATAGCTAAGTATTTTGGGCATGTCAAAATAGAAAACTTTGCTTCCTGCATTTCTCTACAGTATACCCCTGTGTGCTCTCGCCATCTCTTGTCTTTGTCTGTAGGGACTGGAATTTTCACTTAGCTGAAATTCCTGTTTCTCTCACACACCTTGAGTATTCATTAGTTTCCCCTGTTGAAACTGATGCCAGACCTGTGTTGCTTGATCTACTGCTGTAATTAAATGCAAATTAAACCAGTTTTGCTCAATGTTAGTCTGCATCACAGCTCACTAATTAAAAATGCCTAATGTCTTGAAAAACCTGAGTCACCGAACTACTCAGCCTGGTACAGCAGTCTCTGACTTACGTTGCAGTGGCAGAAAGCAGCTGGTTTGGAGTTCAGAGCACAGCAGATGCCTCTCAGAGTCTAAATAAGTAGAAGACAGGATATTACCCCTTCCTGTTTTCAGCTGCTTTAATAGGAATTGAAAAAGTTTTTTGAGATGATTATTCTCAACTTATAGATTGTGCTAATGTCCAAACAGGCAGGTCTGAACTTGTCATTCTTTTTTGTTCTGTTCTGCTTTAGTGAAAACTAAGGGCTTTTAGGCTCCCCCGTAATCCCACTTGCCCAGGAGCTGGGGTGGAAAGACTGCTGCTCCTTTATGTTCAGCCCTGCCTGGCTCTTCCTACATTCATTGGTGTCTCATCTCCTTTTGCATTAGGATCAAGTTTCCTCTTCCTGCTTGATTTCTTCCGCCCTTGCACATCTCAGCTCTGTTTTCATTTGTTCTGTACATTTGCTTGTAGTATTGATGCTTCCCCAAAAGCTCTCCTGTTCACGACATGTTTAGGGTTATAATGAGCATGCACCGTACCATTAGCTTTCTTCTATTCAGGGTGCACATGGGGCCAGATTGTGAAATTCTCACTGGGGTGGGGAGATTGTTATTGCTCAGCACACTTTCCCTTTACTGCGTTATATAGACATATATAATAGTTTAGATATATATATATGGTTTAGATATATATGGCTTAGCTGGGACCACTGCACATAACTAGCATACATACTGTTACGAGTAGGCATGTTGGTGGGTAGCTATTTACTGCCCAGAGTACAATTATTGCTTAATTGCTTTTCATTAGAGTTGGGGTTTTTTTAGAAGCTGGTTCCACCTCTATGCGTGTGTTCATTTCTCAGGCTAGTGTTAAACAGCTTGGGAAACTGTCTTAAGATTGTGAAGCTGGTGCCATTCCATGGGCTGTATCTGGGATGTTTTGGGTTTGATCAGTTTTTGGAACTTTTTCTACCCCCAAGAAGACCACCTTCCTCAAAATCAGCCCCAAACCACAATCCAAACACTACATTAAGTTTTTACTTCGTTTTCAGTGTCACTTATAAAAAACTATTCAAAGAAAATGTTTAAAATTAATGGCAGTTCTTTTCCTTGTCCCTAACACTTGGTCATTCCTAACAATGATCCGGAGTGCCGAGATTGTTGTTTCTCAGCAATGTAGTTTGAGTCAGGATTTCTTGGATTTTAGCATGGCATGCACTTCCTTTTTGGCACCAGCTTCATCAAAGGACAGTAAATCTTCTTGCATCTATTAAGGAAGTGTGAATTTACTATGCCTATCCAGTCTGTAATTACAGTCACAATTATAGTGAGAGAACTGATCAATTATTGCCTCCACAAAAGCAGAGGTGATGGGCTAGCCAGCATTATAGTGGTTTTGACCGTTAGTGATCTGTATTGGACATGAACCAGTGCTCTAATACCTACATGTTGGTCAGGTTGCTCATGCCCCTTGGCTTTTGTGAAATAGGTCTGTTGGCTACCTGTGAGCACTATGATAAAAGGAAGGCTGTTAGAGGTTTCACAGCGATAGCAATGTTTTGTTGTTCAATGTGCAGATAGAGTGCAGAACTAAAAAATGCAGAGCGCTGGGTTTGGGACTCAGGCTTTTCTTTTAGCCTTGCCTTCTGTCATTGACAGTTTTAGCCCTCTTGGTAGCTTTTTCTCAATACAACACAAGTAAAAGCAATGGGCATTTTGTAAGCAGCACAGAAGCATACCACCAAAATCTGTTTTAAGCTCGTGTATGCAGTTTTGTCCTGTTTGCTGAGCACTGGAGTAGACTCACACCTCTTGGGCTCCGAACTCCAGCTCTTCCATCAAACGCCTGCAAAAACAGGGCTAAACTCTTGCTGTGTCCCTATATTTACTAAGTGGTTTCATTCAAGTGAGCTAATAGGAAGCATTGAACAATCCAGTGAAGAGCACAATTCTTCAGTTCTTCCTGTTGAAATCAAGGCCTCTCTCTAGTTCCTGTTTTAGTCTTGTTACCATTAATAATCCCTCCTAAGATGGTGCTGTGACTTGCATTTCTCTGCTCCAGCTCAAGATGAAGAGGAGGAGGTTGGTGCATCCTCCACCAGGGCCGTTTCCTGCCTTGCACTTCCCTTTGCCTGCCTGCAAGCAAGAGTTCAATTGTGGCAAGCAGGGTGGTGAAGGATGGGGGCAATCCTTTTAACTGAGGGTGATGAACTCAGCTGAACTTGGGGCTTCAGCTGCTTCTCTTTCTGCTACGTACCTCACTGGTGCCCCAAATCAGAGTTTTAAGCGTGGAACTGAGAAAGAGATAATAAAGCAGAAGCCCACATCTCTCTTAAGCGCTTGTAGGTAGCACTTCCATGTGACCTTAAGCCATGCAGGCAGGGAGTCTTGGGAGGGGTGTGGGCAGAGGGGTCTGATGGAGCAGCAGGAAGT